>NC_089764.1:33753964-34013964 GCF_040412425.1 Macrobrachium rosenbergii
TACATGGTCAAAATCTTGCTACGTATCACTGAATTACAACATTAAACAGCAATGAAACAATGGCTTTTTGAAACAAACTTACAGGCAATGAGAAAAACGATGTCAAAAGCAAATGTTAAGTGTAGGATACCTATTATTTCAGTAGGAAAAAAGAATTTGTTGGGGAAAAAATGACAAACGTCCCAAGAAAATCATTCAGCATTGGTGAAAACACTGACCCCACAAACAATCGTAAGAACAGACAATTATATTCCAGAGCTCCAAATAAGTTAGGAAAGCATAGGGGAAAATATTCAGACCTTATCACAAAAAAATTAAGGGTAAATTTTAGGTCATATGTAATCCACAAAACATAAGCTAGATAAGAGGACAATGCCTTGAGTCCACGAAAGGTGACTACCAAAAACACCCAATGCAAGAATAACTCTCTTTCCATTATTCTGAGGTTGCAAAACCATGAAGAATGTCCACTGATTCCAAGGTCAGACTCACAGCAGCCATAACTCCTGTTCACTTACAACAACCGCTGTCCCAGGACAGCTCGTGTGACTTGATATTCAAGGACAAAAGTTTAATACCTGTAGCAAATTATACATTATAACTAGAAATGTCATTCCTGGATAAGATAAACGGGGAAAAATTAAGGCTTTTGTTTTTCTTTTCCACTTTTTAAAAGGAAAATGGCAACAATATCCGTCGCTGAAAATGATCATGACATCCTGAACTTTTTGATTGACAACTGAGGCAAAAACTACAGCGCACATCACCAAGAGAGACACTAAAGCACGCATTGCCTCATCTATTACTTCGAGGATTTCATTACCATTGCTTATCATTTGTGCAACTACTTGGGTAAAAGGGAAAATGTGTTGACAAGACAATAGTAAGAAATTGCTATTAACAGAACCAAAAAAAAAAAAAGTTATTGTTTTCAAATATGGATGAATATTGCAACTTGCACTTACCATTCCAAATGTTTCCTCTCAAAAATTTAAAACACAAGATACTGGAACATATTTCACTCATATTCTATCTTTACAAATTTAAAAGATTTTGGCACAAAAAATTGCACTGATATTCATATGCACACTTTTGACGATCATGAAACGATAGCAATGACAAATAACTTAAAGTTTTGTTGTCATACGTGTGTTTGCACGGGAAGAAACCTGGAGATGTCTCAAGTCGTTCTCCACGGTCAAATTTTATTTAGGCACTACACGAATGAAGTACTAGCCAACTATGCGATGTTTCTCCCACTTCAATAAGAATAATGCAACTGCTTTTTCTGATCCTGTCGACAAGGAAGGCAGCAAAAGTAAGTAGGCATTCCATTCCACTCGAGTAAACAATAATGGGAGCACAGTTTCACCAAGTAATATGAACAGAAGTCCCCTAGCTAGTGATTCAAAGATAAAAAATACGTCCGTGTAGAAACCTATGTGGCCACCACATGTTTATGCTAAGTCTTAGCTGAAGAACACAACCTTTCAAAAGAAGATACGTAAGAGGCATTAAATACAAGCAAATAAAATGCGCCTAAAAGTTTTGAGGAAAATAATAATTAAATAAGTGGAATCAAAGTAGACAACAATGTAGATTTTTCGGTACAGTACTGAATAATTCTGCACGAATCCAAAAATGCCAAAAGGCCAGGCACTGGAACCTGACAAGTTACTCAGTGCCACGAAGTTGTTATCACATCCCTTTACATGATCAAAAGTGTGCAATAAGAATGCAGTTTAAAGTTAATATATACATAATACAATGACTTCAAAATACATTAATGGACTAGGGAACAGTAATGGTCCTTTAAAAGAATTGCAATAAATTACTGATAACAACCTACACATAAGCTGTATCACATGAGTGACAGAATAAATACATAGTTACAGAAATAAACTAATGAAAACAAGTATGCACACTTCCAAATGAGAGCAAAGCATGGACCACTGTAACAATATCGTTTATTCTTCATTTACTTCTACACATGGGTGTTGTATTTATCAAAAGTTTCTTTTTCTCGAAATATATTAAAAAAACTTTTTGAGCCATTTTTTTAAAGAAGCAAACTGATCTGCCTTAACTATAATATTTAGGAAAGGCAAAAGAGAAATATCCCTTATGTGTTGATACTCCCAAGACGCAGAGCTTGCCTTTCCCAAATGCTGACATAGTCGACAAGGACATGCTGTTGGAGTCTTCCCTAGCGACTCACTTGTTTTTTAATATATGTTAACTGGACGCAACCTTGGCAGACACCCTACCTGCCGCCAGTGTAGCGTTTGGTCCACACATTAGGCACTTGGACGCCCACGTAAGAGCCAAGAGAACGTGTATGTGCACAGGGCACTCTCATCCTCCCACTGGGGCAGGAGCTCTCTGGAGTTGGCAGAGAAAAAAAACTATTATTTCAAGTTACGTAGTGCCTGAGGGGACTTTTCTCTCCCATCCCCATACGCTATGATGAAAAATCAACAGTCACAAATTTGACTACTCCTTCTGACAGATTTCATGGGTCATCCTATAGTTTTATGAACACCTTACTGGTGGTCTAAAAGACAAGAGTTAAGAAAGAATAACTACATTACCGCTGGCTTGCAAGCGCCAGCATAATCAGGACACTCAGAACATTTCCTACATGTTAGTGCGTGCCCTTAAGGAAGCTCTTCCTTGGCATGCAATTAATGAATGACTTTATTTAAGATAGGTAACTCCACATTTGTAGTTGACCTTTGATAAAGAAAAAGACATTTGATACCTTGCTCTACTCTTACAATCTGCCATTCATCACAAGTTCTACACTGCATTGGCCAGCAAATCAATGATGAAAAATGCACCTCACAAACAAGTGTAAATTTTATTAAAATATCACGTAACTATATTTCTTAACTAAACGAGGAGTTCCAGAAGAGCTACAAAGGTAAATTTCTTTGTTCCTGGTACTGTATTCCAGCTGAAATTGATATAAACATATAAACAATCCACCAATGCAACATGGTTACATACATTTGAGCTTCCAGTATCTTCCACTTTTAATGACAAAAATACAAATACTTATCATTCCACTCTGAAACATATTGCACAAAACTTGCTCCCGAAACACAAAGACCTTTGGCATAAGAAGCAAAAACAGTTTCCTCGCTTATGCTTACTTCCCACACATCAGCATTTCCCCTTTGATGCAAATCTTTGTATGAACGACTGGAAAGGCAAGGCATCTTTACTGGAGTGGCACACTTCAGATTCCATTTGGCCGATACTTCCCTTATCAACTGCATCATTGCTGTTGCTTCCATCAAAACGCAGCAGAGGTAACTCACACTTTGTACAAAAAATTGTCAGAGCTTTCTACCTCTGCTGAGCATCACACAAACTATCATTTGGGGACACATCCCAGACCTCAAGATGGCATGACTGTCTATGTATTTATTCATCCCTTACACATTACAAACTGTAATCCCAAGTGACGGCTTAAAAGTATCACAGACTTTGGGAGTAGCAGACAGATGGCTCTAGACTTTGAAGCAACACACATTGTAAAAAAAAAACTGACATGATATGTAAAAAGCCCTACTGTTACACTACTATGCACAAGGTACTGAAATAAATATTTTGAACTTCGGATATTATGAGAAAAATACCACCTCTCGTCTCACGACACCGAAGCCATTATTGTGGAAAAAAAAAAAAAACATGGCCCAAACTAATTACAAAGAATGAGTTGGAGACAACACACGGATAAAAACCGAGCATACTTTTTTTTTCTTGTCAGCCACGTAATTTCTAACTAGACCTGAATTTGTTTTATCATAAGATGTAAATGCTTTGTATTGACCTCCCATATTGAGGGCCATCTCAAGAGATTCTATTTTTCATTCTTATGCAGGAAAAATCCTTTAACACGCAATAGTTTTCACCAAAGAGAGATTCTCACAAGTGCTCCCAAAAGCAGCCAAACAGAATGCTTCAATTAAAATCTTAAAACAGTTCTTCAAAACCTCATGAGTAGTATTACTCCTCGTGTGTGTAAAATTTACATGAATGATGCGTGTTTGTGTTGCATGTTACTGACACAATCATGATGAGGATGAATGAATGGGTGTATGTGTGCCTGTTTAATATGCATTGCCATTAACAAAAAATTTGAAACATATTTAAAAAATGAATAAAAAAGAAACAATACAAATTCTGTACTTGTCTTATGTCATGCAGAATTAAAAAAAACTTGAGTTACTAGCATATGTTCACAAAAAATTTAATTTGTATCCTATTTCATGTCCAGAAACTATACAGAAAACAATATATAATCGTATATACCTTACCAGGTAAGTAAACATTTACATACAGCATAAGCCTATTCATCATGTAGTCAAAATTATAAAAGCCTTAATTCTCTCCAAAGAGATATCTCCATTTCTTTTGAGTTGAACCAATTCTTATGTACTGCACTTTAGTAAGCCATTTCAGTTATCACTGCCCTGTAAACCAAGAAGGCATTGAAGTGAAACCAATCACGACTTAATGCACAATGTCATCATTTAGGTTTAATTCGTGCTCTAAGATACAGCTCAATCCTCAGACATTTTTTTACTATGAAACCAAGGCTCTTTCTTAACTGACTTGTACCAAGAAAAGTGGAAACAATTAACTTGAACTTCTCCAAACTTATATAACAAAACACCCAGTTCCACAAAAAATGCCAAGATTACTAAAATAATGAAAAAAGAGAAAAGCACTTTATACAATTACTGTATTTGTAGAACAACTGAATAACAAAAATGTTGAACTGTCTATGTACAAACCATAAATGACAACTGGATCTGTTGTTGCCATTGCAGGAAATGATGCTGACATAGCACCACGAGCCATACTCATTGTAACCATTTTAAATAACGCTATTCCCTAATATACTGTGGAGAAATAAATCCAAAAATAATACTATATTACACTTGAAATAAATATATCCAATGTTGGAGAGTGGTATTCTTTACTTGAGACACAGAGAGCCACACTGGATTGTGTCTCATTGTTAGATGGTCACACTCATTTGACCTAATGATATTTGAAGAACACCTGACATAAACTAATTCCTGAGCATAGGGAATGCATCTCAACTTCATCAGTAAAACATTTTCTATATGACTGGCCTAATTTCGACTGAAGGTAAATATTGTTTCTTTGACAAGTCTCTACTAAAATTGTCAATTTTACCCCATCACTGATTTTTTTTAAAGTAACTTAAAAGGTGAAATAGAAGTAGTGATTTTTTTCTCAGGTGTCTGGTTAAACCATTTTTTTATGTAATAATAATAATAATAATAATAATAATAATAATAATAAAATAATAATAATAAAATAATAATAATACTTACAGAAAATGATGAAGGTTAACGTACTCCTAACCACTTTCAGTAGAGGTTTTACTGAGTCTTATTATGGATTTGCAATATTACTATCCTTGTGGATGCACCCATGCTCCTAAACTGGATGGGGAGCTGAGAGATGAAGGGTAAATCTATTGACGTTGGTGATTTCAAAATGCTACTTTGATGAGAGTTTGAAGTCAATGCATGCCATTTGACCAAATTTCAAATGTTTCTAATAAAAAATCAAATAGAGATAACCACAGCTGCAGCACAAAAATTGAACCGAGTATTACACACAACTGCTTTTAGAGCAATAAATACTGTGTTCAGATATGAAAAGCAAGATCTGTGTCTTAAGAATCTGTTGATAATTTACAATAATCTTTTTAAATGTTATGTCTGGTACTGCAATGATATATACTGTGTTTCTGACCACTTGTGACAACTGCATATGTTGGTCACCTATTACCTTTTAGCATTCTGAATCATTTTGTGCCCTTCAAATACATAAGTTGTAAAAGGCCTAATCTATGCTCTAACAAGATGTTATTGTTGCTGAAGTTGGTGAATTTAAATACCTTCAACATATTTATCGAACTTTAATGTAAACATCATTTCATTCTCTAATATTTCAGTTGTGTAACCATCAATTTTGAGGATATAACAAAATCTCCCGTAATTTACACCAGTAAAAGTGAAGTAAATAAAATTCACAGAATAAAATGTATAAGCTCGACTAAATAAAATCATGAACCATCATCTTATCATTAATAAACAGTAATTTCTCGTCTGACCTCGTCTATAAAATCTAAAACCAAATACATCCATTAAAATTCAATAATACCATATTAAAGTGGACAAACATGTGCTGGGATATCAATTTGTTTGAATGAGCTAAATATTCATAGCATTATCATTTGCAGATATGGAAAATTTTCAATGATTTCAAGAAAATAATTCTAGAAAACTTGGTGAGAGCAATATCCCGCCCCCCAAAAATCTTGAAAGAGTTCTTTGGCTAATCACTCGCTTCAATAATCCATGTTTTTAGCATTCAAATAGCCACACAGTTTTGATACTTTCACGACGCCTACTTCCTTTGTATTAGGGCTGGAAAAAAGGGACTGCAAATAGCAGTAGGCAGACCTACTGTACAATCACGTAAACAAACGTAATTTTGCCATTATACTGGATCACTGAGTTTCCCATTTCATTGATTCTTGGCATTCTTGCCGTGATGAACAAATTCTCAAGTGGGCAGAAAATAAAATCTGTTTTTGTTGGTGTGTCAACCTAGTATTTTTCCACAAAATATTGTGGTGCAAACTTTTCAGTGACATGACATGCACGTATATATCCTCAACAAACTCATCCCTTGCCCGATTTCAACTAACGGATTTCCCTGGTGTTGGAATAAAGTTTAGACTTACGCTAGCCAAGACCAATGAGTTATAGGGAAATTTTCAAATACAGAGAATTCATAAACATAATAGAGGTGTGTGTGTGTGTGCGTGTTCAAATACCTGTGTTTTCATTAAATTTTGCTTGCAAAAAGCAGATATACTGATCTGTCATTTAAACCCTATATCCTTTATTCTTCCGTACATACTTGTATCCCATTTCTCTCTGTAATTCAAAATCCTTGTTTGGTAACAATATTTTACTTAAATTTTTCTTCGCATGCATATGTATTCATATGCACATTCACCTGCACAAAGATCTTATATACCTTCATCTTAAAACTTTTCAAGGCAAGACCAGGTAATGTACTGTACCTATTGTCAAGGTACCTGACAAAATTTCCATTGTAATAAAACTTTATCACATACCCAATTTCATACTTCAATCTAGAAATAGACAGCATTACTTCATATGTACAATCTAAAGTAGTTTAACCAGACTGTCGAGCAAACAATTTCATTAGGCTGACATAAAATTTATATTCATTTAATATTATATAAATAACTGGGTCATTTGTATTCATTCCAAAACCCTCAATTTCATCACTAGTTCTTATTTTCAACTTAGGATATCTACCTGAAAAGTCTTGCACAGTCCTTGAAGTGTATGTAACTATAATTGAAATTTATATAACCGTAATCCAACAAGATTTTCTACTAGTTTACCACCTCGAAATTTACACTGATTTTCAGTATGCATTCATACACAAATCAAGATACCTGGAGTGCAAACTGTATAAGAAGATGCTTGTAAAAATACACACACACATTTAAAAATTCCATTCTAACTTGGACAAATTTGCGATATATTGAGTTTGCTTTTGTATTTTTCTTGCTCTTGACCTGGACAAATGAACAGTCTGTCCTAAACAACTGAAACCCTTACTAAGCTTTTAAAAAAACAACCTAATACGTGAAGAGCGCTTGGAGAAAGTCATTCCTAATTTTCTACCTATTAATTTGATAACCATGAGTCAATCACTCCACTACCTACAGAAAGGGCTGAAGAGACTGATGGTCCTTTCAACGTATCTTTTCAAGGGACTGTCAAAGCAGGAAACAGCCACATTACACTAAATACAGTCAGGCCAACTCTCCTCTTGTGAAACAAATTAGTATTAATAATATAAAAACCAACCAAACACAGGCATGACTTCACTACCGTGAACATACAGACATTCAGTTAGAAGCTCCTCTTGTGGATGACACTTCGGTACAAAATCGTCACTACTTTTAAGCAATCTGAATGGCTGTATTGAGATCCATGGTGCTTATGCTATGGCATACTATCTCAAATGATATTTTACCAAGACGCTTTTGAGATGGCACAAAAAAGATAACCCAATGAAGTTTGAAATATAGCCCTGGATACATAAATAACAACTATCATCCATGAGTTTCCCGTTTTGATCAGTTGATTGTAATGTGAGGTATACATTCACTTGTGGCTATTGCACTGTGGGCCTAGGGGTTTTTACAAAAGGCATTCTTTCCGATATACTCTGCACAGCAGAGCTACGACTTCCATGGAGGTGTGGTTTGAGCTGGCACACGTAAAATACTGCAAAAAAAAAAAAAAAAAAAAAAAGAACCTGACGTACATCAGTGTCAGTGACTTACCACATCACCGGCACTATTACCAATAATGCTGCTCATAATAATTACAGATAAATATCACATAAGCTTATGTAGAAAAACATAATTTATCTGAATCTTAGGTTAACTTCTTATCAACTCTGATATATGTGGCAGATATTAAATTTTTTACATGACAAAAAAGAACAATGGAAATCTGAGAACCTTCCAATATGAGAGATTATGCAAAACATGCTTCTTTGGGTTCCACTCCTTAATTCCGCAGTCATCAATGATGAGTAAATGTTCACTTTCTCACAATGAATTACCAATTTGTTACAAAATAACTTCTGGATTAACACGAACTATTAGGCAGTGATGGAAAGCGTGTTAAACCCAAGACTCGTTTCGTAGAGGTTTAATTACGGTCTTGTACTAACAATAAGGGTTTTCCTATTCAGCACTCAATGCCTGAAGATTTTTACGAAAATTATCTTTACGCATTACAGCAGATGCTAGCACACAGAATAAAAAAGCAATAACACCCCAAGAGTCATTCAAAACATGGGAGTGCGTGGTCTAGTTGGAGGTGAATGACGAGTCTGGTGGTAATGGCGATGACTGTGACTGCGGTAATGTAAGGAGTGGAAAGGCTGATGTCAGAGAAATAATGGTGGCATAGTTGTAGCATGATGTCGTGTGGTGGTGGCAGTGGTGGAGTGAGGTCGAAGAGGTGGGGTGCATGGTGAGCGGGGTAGGGGGCCCCCATATGTGTGGTGACCAGACATGGGAGGTGGTGGGGTCAGATGAGGAGGCAGGCGACGTCTCCTGCTCGAACGCCGACGGTGAGAACCACCAAGAGTGAGGTGGGAACCAACCTATTGCATGATAAATATTATTAATCACGAAAGAAACCATGACCTTTTCAGCCGTATTTATCTTCATCTTCATATTCCAACATGGAATCTAGTGCTTGACTCTTGGAGTCGTTTTATATTCAAAATTTCACTTAACAAACACCTATATTGTAAAGTATATTCTTTACATAAACTGCTGAAAATGTGTAACTTTTTAGGTCTATTCTCTTTGTTAAAAACAATATTTTTCACTTTCCATTAAAATATCGAACACATTCTCCTTTCAATCATTTTTAAAACCCAAAACTCATTTTTTCCAACACTTTCATATATATACCTCATGATGAACATAAACTCAGTGGTTAAGTCAGGCCAATGCCAACCGTTCCCACTCACATTCCACTTACTGGACACACTTGAAGGAAACTTACCTGGTGGTGGGAACCATCTCCAAGATCCAAGGACATCTGTGTTACTTCTAAATCTTCCAAGCCTTCAGAACTTCCCAAGTTCCTGCTATCCAAGGTGCTGCTCAGGTGAAGTTGTGAAAGCGACGAGGAAGCCAGAGCTACGTCTGGCATGACATCACTCAGGTGCCCCTCGTCACTCTGAGGTAGAAGATACATAAACCAATCAACTAAAACTTTGTGATAACAATAAAGTTTACCAAGTACCCAAATGTCTGAGGTTGACAAGAAAATTACACAATATACAAACAATTGCCCTGCATATATGTATGCTGTATAAAAGTGGACTACAGTACTGTATACTGTATTATATAATTTCATTTATGGTATCCGGGGGGTCCAATTATCCTTGTTAATTATCATGGGAGGCTATAATTAGATAATTGAGAGTTTAAGATAATTATAATAATCTTTTAATCTTGCACACACTTTGTTTGAATTTCCATCTGGCCCGATTAATTTAGCTACATTCTTTCTCCGTGATGACCTGGTCCTTCCTACTGTTGCGTCCTACCACTTAAAACCTCTTAGTTTCCTAATCAACTGCTTCTCTCGTCCTTGTTTCAATTTCTGAAACATGTTTCTCCCAACACACTATACCCATCACTCGCAACATTTTGCAGTCACACACCTTTGGAATCCCATCACTTTCTCTGTTACTGCCCACAATTTGTTCTGGCAGTTTATTAACTATAATTTCCACAGGAATGCAGATCCAGTAAAGTCCCGTATTCGCGGAGGTTGCGTACCGCACCCCAACCCCCCCCGCGAATACTTAAAACCTAAAAACACTTAGAACTGCCTATTTTGACAGTTCAAACACAAAAAAAACTCTAAAAATGCTCATACATGTATTATCCTACTTACGATGGGGTTGGGTTTAAAAAAACCCAATGTTTGTCGGTAAAAACTTATCTCGAATACAGCCTAGCCTACACTAGGGTATTCAGTACCATGTATACATATATGGTAGCCTAGCCTACACTATAAAGTATACTCTATACATACATGGTATTGTAATTATTAATATCAGCTAATTCTGGAGGTTCATGCAGAGTGACTTATGATAATTCAGTACAAAGAGAAATTGAATAACAAACAAGAATTAACTTAGCCTACACTATGGTATATCATAGACATATACGGTAGCCTAGCCTACATTATACTGTTCTCTATATTCACATATTAATATCGTATCATACAAACATCAACATAACGAATATGCACCTTTTCCATGGATCTTTTAAAATGTTGTGCTTTACTTCACTGTATCCAATAACATTGTATATATTCTTATATTGCTTTTGTATTATAAACTGCGATCATAGTGGTCAATGCTTTTGTTCGGAAATCGATTGCGCAGTAAGTTTATTTTGCCGTATTTAACTCAGTTCAGAACACTTTTCTTGCCTCTAGTTAGCGTAAATGAATCTCTACATACTTTATTTATATGGGACAAGGTTATTTTTTGGTATATGAAGTGTTTTTAAGTTGAAATATAACTTAAATACATCTCATTCTGAAATTAGTTTAGCTATTTTTTCGTTAACAGATGACGTTGGCCATTTGGGGGCATGTTTGTTTTGTGTAAAAAAAAAAATCAAGATTCCATTCACTATTTTCATTTGATTTCATCATAATGTGTTCTTTCATGCCCAGTAGTTTTGATTAAAATACTTTCTCTCCAATTTTATTTATGGTCGGGTTACATCCATGTTGCCGAAGAACGATAATTTATAGTCATTTGCAGCTTGAACACTGTTTTCTCAGCTTCAGCTACAACTTGCAGCTTAAATTTAGGGGTACAGGGTTTTGGAAGTGATAAAAAGTTATAAGCGTTTTTAGAGGGGATTTTCCATTTCCGCAGTGGGTTCTGAAACCTAACCTGGCAAAAAAGTAGGGGTCTACTGTAGTACATTCCCTGATGCAATCTCATGTCACACTAATCTCCCTCATATCCTGAACAGAGTTGTCAGCATTGTCACACAAGTTGCCATAAGTCAATCATGGCCCATTCAAGTGATGGGAATATTTTCACACAGAATTCGTTCAAATAAAATAACAGTACTCATATGAGCTGAACCAGGGAGTTTCATATGCAATTATTGGGGATCAAAGGAGTCCTGCCCATCCACTAAGGTTTAACTACGTTCCTGTAAGGGAAAAATTAGAGTATTCTGCTTGTGACCATCTATCATAGTCTCTCTTCCTTGCCTCTCCTCATCTTTCTTCAACATCACGGCTCTCTCTTACAATCCGCATTGATGTAGATTACAATTCCACACTTCAGAGATTCTCTCACTTTTTCCTTCCTCTTTGCCTATTCAACTTATATGGGTAAACATATGGAGCCAAAATGAGACCTATTCAGAATATCCACTATGGTTGCTATTGATTTTAATTATAGAGCAATGGTACAATAAAACTTTTAATCTTCAAACACAGATATGCAGCAGTCAACCCACTAACTCGCACACAAAAAATCTCACCTGTAACAAGGTGAAATGATGTGTTGGAGGGTCAAGAAGTGAATCCAACAGGAACTCAGGTGGATGGAGTTTGGAACGACCTTCATCGCGAACTGAGCAACGTTGTTCCACCTCCTCCTCTTCTTCTTCGGTGTAAGAAGCACCCTATAAAATGACATCCATTCAAGATTAGTTATAATAATTAATAATCATAATCAACAAGGATTTCTATCGTGAGAACTAAAGGTTCTTACACATCCCTTTAGCATCAAGTTGTACCACAATTTTTATTATAATTTTTTATCTACTTTCCCAATATTCACCCTGCTTTTCCAAATTTCACTGTTCCTTACAAATTTTTGCCATTAACAGGTAATATGCCTGGTTCCGAAAAACTGCCAGATTTAGTTCATTCGGGCTGCAATGTACTACAAAGTGTCTGAAGCTACTAAGTACAGTCTACATTTCTGTAAATACCAACAAGAACAATGTTTCCAAACAGCAAATGACTTTTCAAGTTATGGAAATCTTTCAAAAGAAATATAAAAAGAATATTTTAACAGACAAACAAATCAACCAAAATACATCAACAACAATTTTCTATCAAAAGTGCACCACAAAGAGCAACTAAGCACTTGGACATTTTCCTATATTTGATTTATTTATTCCTATACGTATAATCCAATAAAAACAGTTTCAGTACTGTGATAAAAAATTATTGCAAGACAAAACTTAAATTAATTACTTATGCCACAGTAACATATAAAAATGGCTAAACACCACAAAAAATGTCAAAAGTTTTCTTAAAGTCCACAACATTATCAACATTGTCATCACTTCTCTCCTCTACATATTTGGTCTGGGCCACCCACAGTAAACTCCCCCCGTATTCGCGGGGGATGCATTCCAGACCCCCGTGAACAGTTAAAATCCGCGAATACTTGCTACCAGCCCTCTAGAAACTCTTATAACTGCCTATCTTGAAAGCTCAAATACCAAATGTATACTTAAAGTATCATCCTACCTCAAATATACCTTAAATTATTATCCAATAATAATATTTCAAAGTCATCTTGAACATTAGTTCCCTTAAAAACATATACATACGTACTTCTAAACCTTCCAACCAAAGCAGAGAGAGAGAGAGAGAGAGAGAGAGAGAGAGAGAGAGAGAGAGAGAGAGAAAATCTTTAATCTAACAACAACAAAATTTGTTTTTGTTTTTCGTCTTCCAAAGATGTAATACCTTTACTACACATTTTTAAAACACTATGAACACACACACAAACACACACAAAAACAGTATCTTCTCCTGAGAGAGAGAGAGAGAGAGAGAGAGAGAATAACTCTTTACAATATCAAAAGACTGAAAACATGAGCTTCTGACGGCAACATTCCTTCCCCTCTGGCCAAAATGTCAAACTGTGAAGTAAATTGACATTTACCCTCCCCCTCTCTCAAGTCAAGAATAAAAAGACTGGGAAATTACATTTTCATAATAAAATAAGGTTTTATATATACTTACCAAGTAATTACATAGCTATTAGTTCACTTTACACGGCAGCTTGAATTAAAAATTTCGAGGGTAACACTTCGCATGTCTGTGTAGGCGACCAGGGAATATTAGGTATGACTTTAGCAGACAACCTCAATCTGTTCATGCCTTATGTCCATCAGTGGGGAGGAGGGTGGACTCCAATCATGTAATTACTTGGTGAGTATATATAAAACTTTATTTTATTATAAAAATGTCATTTCTATATAAGTAACTTACCAAGTAATTACATAGCTGATTCTCACACTGATAGGAGGTGGGATACATGGGCATATTCTACTCCAAAAACATTATGAAATGAATTTGAAAATAGAAGAAACTGCTAGCACTGAAAACCAATGCTTGTCGTTACCTATCAGCTAAGAGAGCTACTGGGATACTGTCTCTGGTAGGTGCTCATCTTAACTCGTAGTGGCGTGGCGGCATGGCCAAGGGTTGCCTCCTATTTAGTGGGAACTTTGCAGTGAAAGAAGTACTCCGAAGGCTAGTAAAGCATAATAGGTGATCACCCTTGCCCTGGGCTGGGCGTAGCAACAAAATAAAAACCAGACAACATTGTCACCTACACTGGGATAAAACCACAACCCATCCACTGAGAGTGGTGGGTGCTTCTGGTACAATGTACACTCTGGCTCCGCAAAAAGCTCGACACCTTGAAGAGACAGTAGGAAAAAACAATCCTATGCTTCCTTCTGTGATACCATGCCAGTCACTAGAAATAGTCTCAAGGCACTGACAGATTCAACACTGTTTAACTTCCATTAAAAATAGTGAGACATGAAGAACAGTGATTTCTGAAGTTTAGAAGGTTCCTTGAGCTGGCAAATACGAACATAAACGGCCTGCCCCATGGACTCCACAGTTCCCACCAGACCAGGGGACGGATGTAAGGAAGTACTTGCTCTCAGTTTGTCTAAAAGAACCTTAGACGACTTGAATGAAATTGAATCCGATCTGTTAACAGTAGAGGTTCTCTTGCTTGGAGAGAAAGTGAGAGAGAAAATGAGCCTTTCTCCTCAACATAAACGCTAGGAATGAAATCTTGTCTAGAGAGAACTACCACAGTCCAGGTGTAAACTAAGGTCAAGAAGCTTTGAAGCTCCCAAGAGAAATACTTACACCTCTATAACATAAGTGAGAAGGATCCATCATCTGGGGAGCATGACCCAGAAACTTTCTGGTTAACACGTGGGTTCCTCGATCAAGATCCGAGGTGTAAAGCAGAAGACTAGGTTTGGGCTTGCAGGAAGAAGGGAGTTCCCTACTTCATCTATGTATGTACAGCCATCATTGCAGGTCTGACTCATATAAAGCTTGTCTAACTTGACTAACGTCTCAGTGGACGACAGAGTCCCCAGAACAGAAGATTCATCCACTATTGTTCCAAGAAAAAAGAAAAAAGGGGAAATATTTGTGGACCGTCTGGAACAAGCAGAGATTCTCTAGGCAGACGAAAAGCCTGAAAATTCCGAGAGCTGACACTGACCCCCAAGAAGCTGACTACTGCAACGGAGACTGTGTTCTGAGGAAGAGGTGATGTAGGTCTGTATGCAAAAAATAACAGGGCTGATTGCAACTGTCAGTCTCACAGTAGAAAAGGAGCACCAGGGAAGAGTGGAAAGTTCTAAAACCCATCTCAAGTGTCCTTGTCTGTACAGGACAGGACTAAGAGACAATCCGTCGCGATGTCTCTCGGTAAACACTTGGGAGTCCTCTATCTTCTTAGCCTGTGCTCCTGCTGCCAGTTCATGCTCCTGCTACTAGTCAACAAAAAACTTTTATTTCAAATTCTTGACAAGATCCCCAACAAGGAGGACTTGTTCCGTTGGTGCTTCGACGGAACAAGTCCAAAGACACTTCTCTTGCTCCCTTTTCAACAAAAGTCAAACTTCCAATTCCCTGAGAGACTTCTTGGAGGAAAAAAAAAAAAAAAAAACCTTAAAAAAAAAAAAAAAAAAAAAAAAAAAAAAAAACCCAAAGTTGGGAGATTCCTTCAGCAAGCTCATAAATTCAGGACACAAAAGTCCCTGTCTGCAAAGGACAGGACTCCGAGACACTAATTGTCACTAAAAAGGGAGCAATGTCGGCTCATCCTGAAGCCCTAGACAAAGGTGGGACAGACTGAAGAGAGCCGAAACGCTGCTGAGCAGTCTGTATGGCACTCAGAGGCGGGAGTCTGATACTGAAGAGTTGGTGCCTGGCGATCGGAGGCTGGTGCCAACCACTTGAAAAGCTGGAGCCAGGCATTCAATTGGAAACTGGCGCTCAAGAAAGAATAACAGTGTTTTTAGCAAAGATGGGCGCTAAAGAGGAACTGACACAAGACACTAGAAGGCTGGCGCCAGGCGCATGAGAGCGGACGATGGTTGGCGCTAGGTACTAAAGAGCAATAGGTGCTGAGAGAACAGGAACTGGTGCCAGAGACTAGTAGGCTGGAGCTAGGTGCTCAGGAAGATGCCAATTCAATGAGAGATGATAACACTACACATCTATCAAGACGCCTTTCCAGTGGCTGTCTAATAACACACTGGCTGTTTGCCGATACCTGGGAATGTACTACAGGTTCAACTGACCTCCCTTGGACTTCCAGTATGCCTCCTCCCAGGTTTGGGGGAGCCTGATAGGGACCTTCGTCTATGGAGTCAGCAGGATGAGCAACCACCTCCTCTGCTACACATCCACCAAGACGCCTTTTCAGTGGCTGTCTGTCGATACCTGGGACTATGCAACAGGCTCAACAGAGGGGCAACTACCCGGAGGACTTCCCACCAGCCTCCGTTGGACTTTCAGTATGACTCCTCCCAGGTCTAGGGGAGTATGACACTGACTTAGGTCTAGGAGAAACGGCGGGCCGGATAATCACCTTCTCCACTGCACAACATTCGCTTGCAAGGTTAGTTTTCTATTAACCCAGACACAAGACTGGCGATGGCATGGGAAGGAAACTAGGGAGCCAGGCACGGAAGCAAGTTGATAAACACATAACGCTGGTAGAAGGAGAGAAAAAGGGTATGCCAGCTTTGTACATGCCTGGCTGACTGCTACAGTTGCCGCCCGTGGGTGCACTAGGGTGTTCGAGCGCTCATGGGCGCCTTGGCTGCACAAAGCACGAGTTGGCACCAGACGGTAGAAGGCGCTAGTGGGCGCCATCTAGCGCTCGTATCATGACCTGGCATCAGGCTGAAATGGGCGCCAGTGGCTGCTGCAGGTTACTGGAAGTGTGGGATGTTCAAAATCTGCGCATCCACCTCGATGCGTGTTATCCTTGCACAGGAGAAATGAGAAACTTCTCGGAAAAAAAGTACAATTTCGTAAGTGTATTGACGAAGCGAGTACTCTACAATATATGCTGACATTGCAAATACTGGGACCAATTCTCAGCCGACGATAAAGTGCTATTATAACTTAGTTGTTGACACTTATCTAGGTCTCGCACCACTTCCAAAGTGCTTGCAGGGCCTTCATTATCAAATTAAAAGTTTATTCATCAGATGTATTGCCCTGAACATGCATCACCACACTGCATGTTCCACATTCACTGTGTGATATTCCATATCACAGCATTGATCGACAAAAAAGTTTAAAAGTTCGTTTGAAAGACTTCAAATCCTCAAACTGCCTCAGCACAAGAGGAAACTTGCTATAAAATCTAGGAGCTGTGTAATAAGCACCCTTCTCTCCTTACTATTTTCTGCCCTTACTCTTTCAATTCTTTACAATGGAAAATGTGAGGGTTAAGGTATTATTATTATTTACCAATGGCTAGCAAGTATACCAAGTTTGGTAAACAAACATAAAATGCAAATCTTTGGCTTAAAAGAATGACAAAACATCCAAGAATTACCAAGGCAATTACATAACGATGGCTTGCGAACAGTCTACGCCCTGTAAACGCCTTTGATGTAAAAATTTGGACTAAAGGAATGGTGTAAGATGCAAGAATTACTTTTAAAGCAAAACTACATCAGCTGCTTGCAAGTAGCCTACACAAAAATAAAAAAAAAGTTTGCCTGGATTAGCCTAAAAGAATGACAAAACTTTCAAGAATTATGTTAAGGCAAACAATCTGTGGCTAGCCAGTGCCTGTGCCCAGAAAACACCATTTGAAAATTAATATTAAGGCAAAATTATACTGAAGGCTTGCAAGTAATCTGCCTTGCAAGTCTAAGATGCAAGAATTACATTTGAGGGCAAAACTACATTGGTGGTACGCAAGTAGCCAAGGCAAAAAAGTTTTGCCTGGATTATCCTAAAAGAACGCCGAAACACTGAAGGATTAATTTTAAAGCAATTGTATTGGCCACTTGCGAGTGTCTATGCCGGGAAAACATTCAAAAATTAATTTTAAGCCACAATTATACCGAAGGCTTGCCCGTAATCTAGACCCGGGGAAGCAAAACATAATGCAAAAGATTCAGCCTAAAGGAATGGCGTAACACATACGAGGATTACTTAAGGGCAGCGTTATTATTGGCGGCTCGCAAGCCTAGATGTAAACAAATGACTTTTAGACAAAAATTCTGATAATGAATTAACTTAATGACAAAAACAAAGAAAAAAACTCATCCTGAGATAGCATGAAGGTTATACTGTACTAATACACATTCCAGTGGATGTGTACACCACTGAAATCCAGATATTCTATCCGGAAAATAATGAATACAGCTGCGGCCACACTCGGTGTTCATCCGAGCGTGGCAGAAACAGATTGAGGTTATCTGCTAAAGTCGTTCCTAATATTCCCACTAGTGGGCGCAACTGGTCACCTAAACAGACGTGCGAAGTGTTACCCGCGAAATTTTGAATTCAAGCTGCCATGTAAAGTAAACTAATAGCTACGTAATTACTTGGTAAGTTACTTATATGAAATCACTATTTGTTTGTTTAAAATGTTGAAAAATTTCCTACACAAATGCATGGAAAATATTATTATTATTATTAATTATTATTATTATTATTAATCTTAATGTTTGAAAATTAATACTTATTAGGTAAGTCATTTATTTATCATACAAAAGGAACATATGTACATATTACGTCAGAAAAACGAGAGAGAGAGAGAATTATTGTTTTTATTTGATATTATTTAATCTTATTGAACTTAATATTAATATTTGAAAATTAATATGTAATGTAAGTCAATATTTTATCATAAATTGTACTCTCTAAAAATGCTTATACTATCATCCTGAAATACCTATATATTTTTAACATAATTTCAATAGTACTTTAATATAATTTTGATATTTCAATAGTATCAATTCAGAGCATCTATCTTCGCTTTAACGAGGTCCGGTCTGTCCTGAATGGAGGGGAAAAACCAGTTTCTCTCTCTCTTTGAATTACGTTTTATTTAATCTTACAGTATTTCATTATTATTATTATTATTATTATTATTATTAATTATTAATTATTATTACTATTATTATTATTATTATTATTATAATCTTATAAAATATCTGAAAATTAGTAAATCACTTTTTAACAAAAAAAATGTATTTAGTCATGAAAATAACATCAAAATACACTAATTAGTGAATATTTCCCGATGAAAAAGTCAGCGAATTGCTGAATTTTTCACTAATAATTTATTGATATGTTCCACAGAAAATCCTGTGAATCGGGTCCACGAATCATGAGAACGCGAATATGGGGGGTTTACTGCAAATGTGATCCATAGTGAGGGGCTTTTTTTTTATATCAATAATAATTTACCTATAGATATACTTTGAACATAAAATATAATGGTAATGGTACTAGGCCTTCTTCAATGCCCTTCTTGAAATGGATGACCAAAATCCTATTACGATACTTACAACAACTTATACTTCTTACTTTTTTTTTTTTGTAACAAAAAAAGGTACTCTACAGTATACATACAGTATACAGGCATAAACAAGTTTTTCACCGTTTGCAGTATTCACAGATATTTCATCACTTTTATAAAAAATGATCATTTGCTCACTTTTTCAGAGGTTTGGCCACAAATGTTTTTAGTATATATCTTTTCACTTTGCCAAAAAATAGTTTTAATACCTAGATTCATAAACAAATAGAGAAATGAGTGTACACTGTACATTACATCATTACAGTACTGTTATTAAAAGCACATATAGTATTATCATTTGGACCATGTTAAAAAGGCCATTAACATGCTAAACAAGCTTCCACAAAATAGAATGCCATATGACCCAAGATATGTAAACCATTACATTATGTAACAAAAAATAACATGACAAATACAAAACCATACAGTATACTTAAATAATGATGGCACAAATAAATCTTTTTAATAAAACAGAATTAAACGTCAGCATTTGAATTTCAATTAAAGGTTGTGCTCAAAAATTCTTTGTAGGCTGCTGCACAAATTATCATACACATTTTACTTTCATTTCATTCTAACTGATATCTTTTAAACCCAAGAACTTTCCTAAGTAAATATGGCTGCTCATAATAACTAATTGCAGTATTTCCTTTTTTTCCTCCAAATGGAAACTTTCACAGTGGTAGTCAGATGGCACTGTTTCAAAATGGTACTCAAACGGCAATTTCTTTCTTAATTTTGGAAATGGTACTGGCTTATCAATTTCTAATGCCTTGTAGCATGTTCTTATAATGCTTTAAGGCTCAGACTTGGCATGTGGGGAAGAGTTCAATAATATACTTTACTCCAGTTCTTACTCATGACCATCAAAGCCTTCAGATTAAAGGGGGGAGGAGGACTGTTGTGCAACCTCATTCTTCGCTGATTTCCAAAGGTTATCCCATGACTATGAAGTTCAATCAATAATTACTGCGATAAAAAGTCTAAATTGTAACTAAGAAAATATTATCTAAAAATAAAAATATTTTTAAATGGCATCACCTTGGGACTTCAGGGACAATGTGAGAATTCCTGTGAGATCTATGAAATTATCTAACAGAATTGTAAACAATACATATGTTAAAAACATTTGCTTGAGATCTCATTTGTTTTCATCAACTACAAGTATTTTTTTATCCAAATATTTCTATACCTCCTTATATCAAACCCAGTTCAAATTAAATATAGTTACCCTTTGAATTTTCTCTTAGCTTATAATGTCATTTTTAGAGTATATTTGACAGGTAAGTTTCCCTTAATTTCTGAAATATTAAAACGTCAGTACAGAACACTGTATTTCAGCATCAACTCCAGATACAATTCAGAAAATAGAGACTACCAAAATGAATGTATGGATAGGTTATTGTTCCTAAGCTTGAATTTTCTTATGAAAATAAAAAATAATGCTATAAGAAAAAGTGTGAAAATATAATGCTATAAGAAAGTGTGTTATAATGCACTTCAAGATCTGAAACAGATCTTTAGAAGTCAACCCTATTACATCTTCCTTGAATCTTCCCCCTAAGGAGCTTCCGGTAACTTAAAGACATTGACAAAAAGCTTTCCCAAATTTCCTGTCTACTATATAAGTAGTTCCTTCCTTATAATAACTTTCTTATATGAGACTAAAAGTAAAGAACAAAATTCACCACGAAACATATAAATGGCCAGGTTAAGCCTGCCTGTAACAGGCAGGACAAAAATTCGGGATACCTGCACTTCTCTTCTGAAAGGTTCCTCCAGATATATGCAAGGCTTACCTTCAATATTTAGAGTACTGCTTCCAGTCACTTTTGTTCACCCTTACAATTTGTTTCCATACAAAGGCCTGTTTATTCCTACATGGGCATTTAGTTTAATAAGTAAACCACTGCAAAAGCTATTTTAATGAGTTTACTACACAATTTGTATAAAAGTATTTAAAATTACATGCAAATGATTTTACAGTACCTCTAAGACATCTGCAACAGAGTCAGGAAGGTTGAACTCTCTCACGACCCGTAAGCGTACTTGTCGTCTGAGCATCCGTCGGTCACCAAACAACAACGATGCTGCTCTTTGGTAACCCGGTGTGGAAACTAACTCTCTCTCTCGTCGCACCATTGCCAGTACTATTCCATGGAAAAAAAAAAAAGTGTCAGTTTTGAAGGACAACAGCAACCTACTATAATGAAAATGCCAAAAAATACTGTAACCATAACTGCAATAGCTATTCTCTCTAGCTTATTTACTTTGCATCTTGAATATACTACCTAGATCCTTCAGTTCAAACATTTTGCCCAGTTGCATGCCAACTACCTGGCCTGGAAAAAAATGCACCACTACATACATTTTTCCAGTCCTGACATCTGGTCAACATTTATCTCATTTGTTAATTCTAGTACATAACTCAAAAAAAAACTACAAGCTTCATGTTACAGACACTCAACCATCAAGTATAAGTATAAATAATGTTGACCCTTTTCATTCGTAAGGGTCAGGTTCCCAGAAACACAACAAATATAAAACTTGTACAAGTGTGTAGTGGCTACCTTTCTCCGTAACAAGCTAAAGCCTACAAAAGGCTGTACTATAAGTGCAGTTCATACTCTACAAATACTACAATTGTTATTAAACCCTCAAAAAGTGTTTGAAATCAAAACAATACATTTTAAAAACAGCAAAATATTTTCTGCAAAACAACCTCTCAACACCAAAATTTACTGGCTATGAAAAATTCTTTTACATTTAATTACAGACTAGACTATACTTTCTTAGACGCTAATGATATTCATTAGTATTCCATAATGTATAATGTCCTGTTGTCGGTTACAGAATATTTTCAAAATCATCAAATTATATATTTTATCATATATCAACAGTAAAGGAACTTACCTAAATTGTTTTAAAAGTACTTTGCTCTACATTTTTAGTGCGCTCTACATGCAAGGCAAATTCACATTTTGCATTTTGGAACCCCTGGGATTTTTAAAAATATTTCTCAAGCATATTTTTCAGTTTGTAAGAATTAACATGTGTCAGTTAAAGACAGACTGTACTTAATTGTGTTCTTTTCAGAACAGTAATTTATGTGCTGACTTGCGTATTTAAGATGTTATTCATTCTTTCTCTTACTTCAAAATAGGCAAGTCACTCCTTGGTTTTTTTTTAGCCGAGATATCTCAAATAATACTTATCATAGTTCTTGTCTAAGGCAGCATGTTTTTCTTTACAGCTCGCATTATGGTGGTCTTTCATGCACTTACCATGGGAATCTTCCTAACATTTAACACATACTTGTGGCTCACCTATAAGTTTTCCATGTTTAGATGGCCATACACTGGCAGTAAAAACTATTTACAAGAAATGGATCAGAAGGCTTTATTCAAGTTTATGCAAAGCTGATAGAACACTTTCAAGGCGCTTCAGGAAGTCAAACATCAATGTCAGAAGAGATAACATATACCTGATGTTCCTTTTCATTACCCTTTTACTTCAAACATCATTGGTCTTTGAATAATCTGAATCACCACTTGAAGTTGGAGTCAAAAGGGGGAAAATGTGACCATAAATGTAATCAAGATATATGGGTTTCATAGGAGGAAAATGAGAAAAGTGTGTGAATGCTAAACGTATGACCAGTGGGCTATGATTAGCTCAGGTGAAGTAAGTGAGGATGTTGTAAAATTCCATGAAGGCATACAGGCTTTGTATAACAACACCAGTGTTGATCAGTCAGATCACATACAGCTATTTATTAGGTTTAATGAAATTTTATAACCTGCCCCTGAAATACCTGCTATGACCAAGGATTGCTGGCTAATAATCCCCATATCAGCAAAAGGAAGACATCTGGGTATTCCAAGTTTGGCTAAAATACGTTGAAGCTATCATTTCTAAAAAGTCTCCTACAGACTGGGGTGAAAGCCACAGAGTTAAAACCTAACTCTTGAGGGCAAAGAACCTCCCTTCTCCCGCCCCCACCCCCCCACCAGAGGACAATTACCCTTGCACCTACGTAAGTGGACAGACCACCATTTGAAGGCACAGCAAGAAAGTAGTTAACTGAATTTGTTGTTAACTGAATTTAAAGACCAAACTAGGTTCAGACATCAGAGCCCTCTTGCTGTAGCTTAAAGTCATATGCAGCTGTAACAGCTGTAGTACTACTTCATCCCATGAGTATGGCATTCTAGCTGCCTTATGTTGAAGGCCTTCAATAATGAGACTACTGTACCACCTACTGAATCTGATCAAATTTTTCAATAATGAGACTTTCACATATTTGAATCTGATAAAAATTTTGAAATGTGCTTTGAAAATTATATCAGAGAGCAGAATCTCCATGTGTACAATCTTGACCATCACTGCCATAATAACTTCAAGTTGTAGCACTGAAATTCACAGTCATCCTAAGAGAGTGAAACCAGGATGTCAGTCTAGATTACTGGTAGGTAAATTGCACTTTAAACCGAGTGAAAAATTAAGAATAAATAAAAGGATTTTGGGAATTTAAACTTTACAGAAGTACTTTCTACCCAATGGGGGTATAATCCACTTCTCACATAAAATGCATATTGTGGAGCTTGTTGTAAGACCACCTGATGGAAATACTTTTAGTAAGAAAGTTGTTAGCCTGTATCTCCCAGTGCAATGCATACCCCCTGAATGCTGTCCTTAAATATTATCATTGTGACTGAAATGTAACAAGCAACAGCTTATTGCTTCTTGAGTATGTCCTCACATATTGCCTTTAAGAACTAATAACAGTCATGTTGCATCATTTTCTCATGGTCTTGTAGTTCTTTGTTGAGACTGTTGGTTATCTTTATATTTCCAAAACCACAAACCACTGAGCTAATTAAAGGCTGTACAGCACCAAAGTTTGATTATACTTTATGTTGCTTTCCAAGTACTAGTTATGCGTTTTACCTTATGTACTTTATGCCAGGGAGGGAGGACTAAGTCTTTTACATCCAAAAATACTTGTGATACTTTTACTAATTTCCCTATTAAGTACGGTCTTGGATTTAGAAACCGTGATCATTCTGATACTGATATTCTGTGAGGATGCTAAAAGAAGCTGTTAAAAATGGAGCGCTTGATTCGTGTTTTAGACTTTAAATTTGTCAAAGTCATGGCCATTTTGCTTTGTTTAAAAATACTTTTTTGCTCAAGTTTTTTCAGCTGATGGAGTCTTGTGATACTTTATTTTCTTAATTTCCTATTTGTCCTCAAATATTTCAATCTCAGGAAAATTGCCTATGCATGAGGCACAATGTACAAACTGTAGTCCGCCATAAACTGGCAATTCACCTTAACTGGGATCTCAGCTTGTAAATTTTTTGCTGACACTGCTATTACGCAAAATTTTTAAATGAACTGTACTGCCCATATTCCACATGCTAAATATATGTTTTCCCGATTACCTTAACCTCTTCCCGCTCAACCCCGTGTATTCTCGGGGTTTAAGATAACCGTCATATTTCAGTGAGCCCGAGTAGACTTGAAATTCTGTTATCTCTTTCCTAGCAACTTCCAAAAACTTGGCTGTTGTTTATGTTAGTCTCCCACTATAGAAAGATGTTTTCTTTGGATATACTGTAACTGCCTTTTTATAGAATATTGTAACTATCTTGGCGTCGCTTGGCCATTGGAGACGCGTCCTCTCATCAGTCAGGATTTCTGTTGTTTTTTGTGGATTTTCTTTTATTATTATTGATATAGCTATCATGCGTAGTGAGAGTGATAGTGGTACAGAGTATTATGATGGAATGGACGATTCAGGGAGCGAAAGTGATGGTGATATGACGTCAGAATACTCTGATACTTCAGATGAAGATGACGATGATAATATTCCTGATAACCAAGGCTGGCAAAGAATAATAATTTTGGATGATAACCACCCTCTCCCGCACAGCCTGCATCTCCCTTTATTGGTGATAATATAATTCATCATGTATACAACACTGAAAATGAAGAAAATACTTATATTAAGTATTTTGCATCATTTCTTGATGACAATATTTTAGACATTATTGTTACAGAGGCGAACAGGAATGCTGGACAGAAGTCGAGTGGAAAATCAGAAACAGAGAAAATGAAATGGCATCCAATGTATCGGGAAGAAATGAGGATTTTCCTTAGTGTTATTATGCTAGCTAAAATTATGCCACATCGCAGATTTTGCAAAATAAAGCAGTATTTGCATTTGTCAAATAAAGAGGATTTTGACCCTGCCACTCATCCTTGCCCAAAGCTCAACAAAATCTGGAAGTTTTATAATAGCATTATCAGCAAATTCAAAAATATATACACGCCTCCACAAGATGCAGCTATAGATGAAAGTCTTTTACTTTATAAAGGACGTCTTGGTTGGGTACAATATTTGCCACTAAAAAAGAGCTAGATTTGGGATAAAGTATTTCATGTTGTGTGAATCAGAATCAGGATATGTTTGGAAGTTTGTCATTTATACAGATCAAGGAACAATGTTTGATAATGATTATGAAGACCTTCCCGTGTCTTCAAAAATTGTTATGACGCTGATGAAGCCATTACTGAAAAAAGGCTATTGCCTTACAGTGGATACCTATTATAACTCTGCCCAATTAGCAGATTTACTGACAGAAAATGAAACAGACGTTTATGGCGCTGTCTATGTTAGTAGAAAGGAAATGCCCTCTGGATTGAAACGAGAAAAACTGCAGAAAGGCGGTATGGTGGCTTACAAAAGAAGAAAAGTAACAGCAATAACATGGAAGGATCAGAAAGATGTTGTACTACTTTCCACAGTGCATAACACAGAAATGGTAGAAACAGAAAAAAAAGAGGAAAATTGGTGAAGCCTAAACTGGTTATGGACTGCAATGACACAATGGGAGGGGTTGATAAAAAAGATCAATGCCTCCATGATTATCCTCTTACACGAAAAAGGAGAAAGAGGTATTACAAGAAAATATTCCTTCACATTGTCGACTTTGCATTGTGGAATTCCTATCTTTTGTATCTCAAATCAAGAGGACAAGCAACAGCTCTAAAGTACCGTCTTCAAGTGATAGACGAGACAGTAAAAAAGTACCATACCCCTACGATGTCATCTAAAATCAGACGACTAAGTAGTAGTGTACCTAACCCTCTTCGTCTTACAGAAAGGCATTTCCCAGATGTCGTGCCACCTACAGAAAAGAAAAGTAAACCCACAAGACAATGTGTAGTTTGTAGCCCAAAGCAAGATGCAAGTGGAAAGAGACTAAGGAAAGAAAGCAGATATTGCTGTTTAGTGTGTGATGTAGCACTGTGTATAACCCCTTGCTTTGGGATATATCACACGAAGGATAACTTTTAGGAAAAGATGAAAAAAGACTTATTTTATTTTATCATGTTCTGTACAGGAGTAAATAGTTTTATTTTCAAAATATAAAGTTGAAATAGGTAATACGGAAAGAAAAGTATTATTCGTTATGATAAAGGTAAAACCTTTCACTTCAATTTGTCCTTTTCTATTATTTTTTCATAAAGGCATGAATCTTTTCCTTCTTGTGATGATGAAACATTTTACATTTGCTATTGAAAGTATTATATTTTTGTCATCATAATTTTTTCTTCTATGTTAGTCAACAAGCTTTACTTTATTTTATCATATTGTATTTTTTCGTAAATGCGAGATTTTTCTTATTTTTCTTTTTTTTTTGTAATAAAAATTTGCTTCTTTTATTTTCTTCTGAATTTCAGTTACGTTATAAAGTTTTACATTTATCATGTGTAATCATTTTGTCGTTATATTTAAGAATTATGAAAGAATAAAAGTATAGATGAAAATGCAATAAATATATTCTTTATTTGTTACTTTCCTTGGTTTTTTATAATTTCCGAGAAAACTCGGCCTTGAGAAGTTATGTAATAGTTCAAGACTATTCTGACCAAAAAAGATTTTTTTTCTGAAGAAATATTCGAGGTGATTTATCACTTTAGCATATACTTTAGAAATGAACATTTAAAAAATACGCTTCATAAAGACTGGAATTTGGGATAAAAAATGTGAGAGGGAAGGGGTTAAAGCAACTTGACTCTGCACTTCCAATACAATATTGCCACATTCTCAAACAATTACACGTACCTTTAACAGATATTTCAAATAATAATTCTACTTACACATACTGTGTACATGTAACGCTTGCCACCAAAATTCAACACAACAAAGCTGTACACAATGTGATCAGTGAGTGCAAAATTAATTTCCTTTTATTAAATCTGTGCAATTTTTTCAAAAGCTGCTAAATATCAGGTACCAAACACCTTTAAAGATGAACGACAATTACTTACAACACCCATATCCACAGGTCTCGGAAGGTGGACAAGGTGGTGGTACAGACTCTACTTCGTACAGGCCAGGAAAGTTATGTAATGGGGGTACTTCTTGACTTTCCTTTCGGTCAGCTACAGCCATACCACATAAAATTACACTGTTTCAGAAATATGTACACATTTCATTGCATAACCTACAAGAGAACTGAGATCACCTTAAGAGACCAACAATACAAAATCCAACTTGAGTGTCCTTATCATCAACAAGACAAAATACGCTACGCCTTGATAAGTTCCATAAATTGTATAGAACTGAGAAAAAATACAGTTCAAAGTAATCTACATCACTGGCAAACTTCAATAAAATTTAGGTGTCTTGTCCAATTTCTTTAGATACTCTATCAAAACTTACATCATGCATTATTGCTACATTAAACTGTTCCTTCTGTAACTCGACATAAATCCTAAATTTTGGTTCTGAGACAGTGATATAATGACATGGTACACAAGGGGATTTATGATTTACATTTCACACCATTGGCATCTAAAGACTGAACCTACATTTTGCTGCTATCAACCACCATTAACCCAGGATACTGTACCAATGACAGCTATTTACTCAAGTTTGTTTTCATACATTAAGGACATACACAACCCCAAACCTCTGAGGTCTTTTTCCTTCTAGTGGGTGAGGAACTTAGATCATCAGAAAGTCCAAAAAGTCTTGTACAGTTACAAGGGGTTAAAGTACATTTGCATACAAATTATTGTACAGATACAGATCTATTACTTTACTTAGGCCTTTTAGACCAATCTGTGCTGAGACACAAGCAAATTACTGGCTATATAGTGTAATGGCAATTACAATATCAGGAGGAACTCCTGATAAGAGAGAGCACCCTGTCTCTCTGAGCATACCTCATATTTCACTCAGTCAACAAACCACAGACAAGTACCTTCTGGAATGGTAAGGAGAAAGGTACACTGCGCATAGATTGTCCTCACCCTACAACCTACTCAACTTTTGTCTACACTTGGAGGTTCAATTTTCCAAGGAATTCAAGAAAAATTGGGATTGTACTCCTTGTCTAATAAGCAGGATTTTACTAGCCTCTACAAAGCAAAAACTCTTCACATCTATTAAATTTCATAGAGAAACTGAAACTCCCAATACCTTGTGAAAATGGATGGTTACCTATCTTCTGCTACTTTTGGGATAGTAAAAAATAAAGTTGATCTTGACATCAAAATCTGAAGTGATGTGAAGGAAAGTAAGTTAGCATAAATGTGTGTTATTTCCAGTAACCCAACTCCAACATCCTGACCATCCTTAAAAGCAGGGTGGGAACATCACAGCAAGTGACTAAAACCTCAGCCTTTCTCACGGGCACTCGCTGGACCGGAGTTCGATTCCCAGGCCGGCTGATGAAGAGTTACAGGAATTTGTTTCTGGTGATAGAAATTCATTTCTCGCTATAATGTGGTTCGGATTCCACAATAAGCTGTAGGTCCCGTTGCTAAGTAACCAATTGGTTCTTAGCCACGTAAAATAAGTCTAATCCTTCAGGCCAGCCCTAGGAGAGCTGTTAATCAGCTCAGTGGTCTGGTAAAACTAAGGTATACTTTACTTACAAACTGGATGTGAAACAAAACTAAAGTCAGGTGACAACACAAGCAAACATGGAGGTTACTATTTACGAGGGCTCGAAACAAGCACACGAGAGGAACCACAACAAACGGTACCTAAACCATAATTACCAGAATGGGCCACGAGAGGAACCACAACAAACAGTATCTAAACCATAATTACCAGAATGGGCCACGAGAGGAGCCACAACAAACGGTACCTAAACCATAATTACCAGAATGGGCCACGAGAGGAACCACAACAAACAGTATCTAAACCATAATTACCAGAATGGGCCACGAGAGGAACCACAACAAACGGTACCTAAACCATAATTACCAGAATGGGCCACGAGAGGAACCACAACACACAGTATCTAAACCACAATTACCAGAACGGGCCACGAGAGGAACCACAACAAACAGTATCTAAACCATAATTACCAGAATGGGCCACGAGAGGAACCACAACAAACGGTATCTAAACCATAATTACCAGAATGGGCCACGAGAGGAACCACAACAAACAGTACCTAAACCATAATTACCAGAATGGGGACCATCTCCTCTGAATGTATACCCTACTTACAGGGAGCTGAGTAGCAAAAGGGAATATTCAAGTCAAACTCTTCCTAAAACAAATGTGCAAATGTTAATGTTTGAATCTAAAACTAAATGTTTTCGGACAACAGCGTATCTCCTTTAGTTTTGTTTATGCATCTTTATCAAAATGCAAATAATGCAATGTTGTCATGATGGCCCATGTGATTTCCATCCCAGTGATGGCCAAGCCCTAAATTATTCACAAGCCTTTGTCCCGATGCACAAGGGAAAAGGAAGCAGCAGAAACTGCCTGCCCACATACACTTGAGGAAGAGCAAAAAAGAAATACTGTTTGGAGAAATTAACCATAAAGTAAAATTTCTGTAGTGATTGTTCCAGAGCCAATAACCATACATAACATTATTGCTGAGGACATGGAATCACAGTAAAATCGAACTCAATCCTCCAGAAAAATAGATCTCTGATATGTATACTCTAGCCTGCAAGAGAAACCCACTTCACCCTCACTTTCCTGTGCAACTTGGTAGAGTGGAATACCTACAAAACCCTTGAATTTATGTGGAGCAAAACTATCACAAATGCATATATCACTGATCTTGGGAAGTTGGGCTCACACAAGAGGCTTTCTAGCTAAGTTAGAGCTTGAATGCAGTGTGTGGAAAGTGTGGGAATACATCTGTGAAAGTAATTGGGAAACAGTTAGACCTCGCAGAGATGTAAGTTTTTGTCAAAGGTCATGTCCACTAACTTCGCCTGGTCCATAAGTTCATACTAATGTTATTACGGGCAGTACCCGGTTATCAGCAGGGGTTCCGTTCCCGGCAGCATGACGATAACCGAAGATCGCCAATGATAGCGCCGATCACTGGTTATCTGCGCTGATATCCAGTTATCAGTGCCATTAAGTACGATAAAACCAGATCGCCAATAACCAGGGACTGCCTGTATTGGTAACAACCTCCTACAGATTTTAGTAAATATCATTACAAGGAGCAAAGCCTGGCTACATTTATGATGTGCTCTACTGACAGGCAGGTGTAAGAATGTACTAGAACCTGTTGTCATCAAAGACACCTATGGCAAACTGTGAATTATTTATAATTCTTTTAAAGTTTCTATCAAAGTCTAAAATGTTAAATCTTTCAAATCTCAGGGGTTTCAAAACTCCTTTGTAGTAAAATATCCTGTTCCGATTTACAGATAATCTTTTAATACTAGCTATAATTCTTTTGTCACAGAATTCTGGTTTTGATGTCATTTTGAAAGCATTTCTAAATCCATTTGGTATCTTTGAGCATCTAGTGGGAGAAACTATATGCCGTGGTCAGAATGTGCTGAAGTTAGCCTAAACCAGAAATTTTACTTTTGTAAAAAAAAAAAAAAGACAGGTTTACAATCTCTTATCCGTAATTCTAAAAACAGAAAAACTCTAAAAACCAAAATATTTTTTGGGGAAAGTATCCGTTTGCAAAAGTCAGACAGCGTAACTGTATCTATAATGATGATGATTTAAAAAAAACATGTTTTGCTTACTGTATCCAATAATGGTATACTGTACGTATTATCATATTTTTATCGTATTACAGAATATAAACGTCACAATCATTCGCCATTTACATTTGGTGTTGTTTACACTCTCAAAATCCCAGCTGACTGAGTACTACTTGCATCTTCAATTATGTTAGTTGCTAGATGAAATATAATTCAGATATTTTTTCTTTTAAAATATCAATTTTAGCCATTACTTTAGCCTATTCCAAAACAATCTGCAGCCTGCCCGTCATTCATTTTTACTTATGAAAGTCACCATCGAGAATCGGCAAGTTTTAACAAGTTGACAAATTTAATGTATCTCTTAATAAACGTGCAACAATTACAGTAAACGATGTCTGCAATCAGCTGTTTCTCGATTCGGCTGTTTATATCGGTCCAGGTTTATAATGCTTTATCCGAAATGCTAAAAACAGAATTTTTTAGTGAAGGATGGAGTATCATCATAAGGTATTAAGGTTACTGAAATGTTATGATGCCATTCACAGTCCTACATAGCATGAAAATTTGTTTTTACTGTAAATAATTTCCTATTATGTGACTTTCCGAAACTTAACTTTTAACCTGAGAGAGAGAGAGAGAGAGAGAGAGAGAGAGAGAGAGAGAGAGAGAGAGAGAGAGAGAGAGAGAGAGAGAGAGAGAGAGAGAGAGAGAGAGAGAGAGAGAGGGGGGCAGGCTACTGGTACTGGTAAGATGGTTACATGAACAGATATCCATTTGCAAAAGTTGAATAATAGTTGTACCAAGAATAATGATAATTTTAATAAAGCCGTTGTTCTACTTACTGTCTCCAATTATATAGCATATATTTATGTCATATTATCCTATTATAAAATACGAACACAGCAATCACGTGTCATTTGCATTCTGGGTCTGTTTACAGCCTTAAAATCATCAGCTGACTGCATTTTACCAACAGCATCATTGTCACTGGCTGCTGAATGAAACTTATTTCCGAGATACATAGCTTTCTTAAATTATCAAGGCTAAGTTTAAAATAGGTAATTACTTTATTCATACGTGCAGTAAATTAAATAAACTAAAGGTGTGATTTTGCCAGTTTCAGATATTGCTCTTTCCTTCTCCAAAACATTTTGCAGCCTGCTCATTTTTCGTTTCTTCAGCCACATCTACAACCTGCAGTTAAATTTAGTGGCATACTTTCCTAGCACCTCTATGGCGTGAAAGATGAATAAAAATTTATTTCCTTTTTATTATGGAAATCACCATTGAAAATTAGCAAGTTTTTGACAAGCCGAAAAATGCAACTGCAATGCTACCTTAACGAACGTGTGTTAGTTATGGTAACTAGCATTGGCAAACGGCTGTTTCTAGATTCAGTTATCTATGTCTGACTGCTTCTCGATTCAGTTGCCTATGTCGGTACCTGCTGTCGCTTATGTCAATGTTTTGCATGCAGCAGTAAGTGGTTCTTAACCCTTTCATATCTGTATAGTTATCACATCACTGAGGGCACATGAGCCCCGATGTGTCTGGGAGTGCTCTCGACAGTGCGAAAAATAATTATTTCGAAAATTCAGCAAAAATATAAATTTTATGCCAACAACGTTCATTTTGCTGTCCTTTTTTTTCTAAATGTTTATATTTTATGATGGAATAGTCAGAATAAGAGTCCCAGCCCTCTAAATACAAAAAATGTGAGTTATTGCACGAAAAAAAAATCTTTATTTATTTTCATATTTTCGTTCAGAACCCAAAAACTATGAATGTCAGGCGAATGAATTATTTTTCATGAGAAAGCCAACAAAATTCTCTAAATATTGACATATAAAAGAATGGAAAACGAATAAGTCCAGCTGGTGAAAAATTGATAGAAAAAAGGGAAGAAACAGAGCGCTCTGCCCGGCGTATGGTGAGAATTATCGCTAGAAAAAAGATTTTTTTGAAGAGCCCTATCTCGGTTATTTTTCATAGAAATTACTTTGTAAATATACGAAAATGTAGAGGAAAAGTTGAAGAATAATGTGAGAGTCAAGAAAAATGGCTTTGGTAACGGCAACAGTTTCATTTTGACGTTATAAATTGATTGAAACGAAAAAAATGTTACCGTTGTCAACATTATCGTCAGAGCTCAAAGGCTATAACAGATAGGCGAATGGATTATTTTTTATGAGAAAGCCAACAAAATTCTCTAAATATTGATATATAAAACAATGAAAAACGAATAAGTCCAGTTGGTGAAAAAATTTATAGAAAAGAGGGTAAGAAACAGAGCGATTTGCCCGGCGTATGGTGAGAATTATGGCTAGAAAAAAGTTATTTTTGAAGAGCCCTATCTCGGTTATTTTTCATAGAAATTACTTTGTAAATATACGAAAATGTAGAGGAAAAGTTGTAGAATAAAGTGAGAGTCAAGAAAATGGCTTTGGTAACGGCAACAGTTTCATTTTGACGTTATAAATTGATTGAAACGAAAAAATGTTACCGTTGTCAACATTATCGTTCAGAGCTCAAAGGCTATAACAGTTAGGCGAATGGATTACTTTTTATGAGAAAGCCAACAAAATTCTCTAAATATTGATATATAAAACAATGAAAACGAATAAGTCCAGTTGGTGAAAAAATTTATAGAAAAGAGGGTAAGAAACAGAGCGATTTGCCCGGCGTATGGTGAGAATTATCGCTAGAAAAAGTTTTTTTGAAGAGCCCTATCTCGGTTATTTTTCATAGAAATTACTTTGTAAATATACGAAAATGTAGAGGAAAAGTTTTAGAATAAAGTGAGAGTCAAGAAAATGGCTTTGGTAACGGCAACAGTTTTATTTTGACATTATAAATTGATTGAAACGAAAAAAAATGTTACCGTTGTCAACATTATCGTTAAGAGCTCAAAAGCTATAACAGTTAGGCTTAATGGATTATTTTTTATGAGAACGCCAACAAAATTTCTAAATATTGATATATAAAACAATGAAAAAATGAATAAGTTCAGTTGGTGAAAAAAAATTTATAAAAAAGAGGGTAAGAAACAGAGCGACGGTTGCCCGTATGGTGAGAATTATCGCTAGAAAAAGTTTTTTTGAAGAGCCCTATCTTGGTTATTTTTCATAGAAATTACTTTGTAAATATACGAAAATGTAGAGGAAAAGTTGTAGAATAAAGTGAGAGTCAAGAAAATGGCTTTGGTAACGGCAACAGTTTCATTTTGATGTTATAATTTGATTGAAACGAAAAAAAATGTTACCGTTGTCAACATTATTGTTCTGAGCCTCAAAAGCTATAACAGTTAGGCGAATGAATAATTTTTTACTTAGAAAGCCAATAAAATTCCCTAAATATTGACATATAAAAAATGGAAAACGAATAAGTCCAGTTGGTGAAAAAATTTATAGAAAAGAGGGTGAGAAACAGAGCGCTCTGCCCGGCCTATGGTGAGAATTATCGCTAGAAAAATTTTTTTTTTTGAAGAGCCCTATCTCAGTTATTTTTCATAGAAATTACTTTGTAAATATACGAAAAAGTAGAGGAAAAGTTGAAGAATAAAGGGAAAGTCAAGAAAAATGGCTTTGGTAACGCAACAGTTTCATTTTGACGTTATAAATTGATCGAAACGAAAAAAAGTTACCGTTGTCAACATTATTGTTCGTAGCTCAAAAACTATAACAGTTAGGCGAATGAATTATTTTTTATGAGAAAGCCAAGAAAATTCTCTAAATATCGACATATAAAAAAATGAAAAACGAATAAGTCCAGTTGGTGAAAAATTGATAGAAAAGTGGGTAAGAAACAGAGCGCCGCCAGGCATACGGTGAGAATTATCGCTAGACATTTTTTTGAAGAGCCCTACCTCGGATTTTTTCATAGAAATTACTTTGTAAATATACAAAAATGTAGAGGAAAGGTTGAGGAATAAAGTGAGAGTCAAGAAAAAATGGCTTTGGTAACAGCAACAGTTTCATTTTGACGTTATAAGCTGTTGAAACAAAAACAAAAAATGTTACCGTTATCAACATTATCGTTCGTAGCTCAAAAGCTATAACAGTTGGGTGAATGAATTATTTTTTATGAGAAAGCCAACTAAATTCTCTAAATATCGATATATATGATAATGAAAAATGAGATTCAGAGCCCTGCCTAAAATCCAGACATCTCTTTATGTGATGCACTAACAAATTTCCGCTAGTTTTACCGTAAAAACTTTGCGAAAGCATGTTGGAAACTGTTCTCGATTGACGTCGCTGTATGTAAACAGCCACACGTGTTTACCCAGCCACGCATTTATGGTCTCTGACAGAAGTGTGGCCTGCCAGGCCTGCGTGGGTGCGATCAGCTGATGTCATTGTGAGAATTTTACTACGCCATGGATTTGCGCATGCACAGTAGAGGAACTAAAAATTTATAGAAAATAGAGGATACCAAACAGAGTGTTTCCAATAATGTAATCCTACATTTTATAAAAAAAATGTAAGATACGAGAGAGAAACGTGGGTAGGATCAGCTGATTTCATTGTGGGAAATTTACTATGCCAGGAATTGCGCAAGCGCAGTATAGGCACTGCTTGCCTGGCGATCGATGCCTGAGTTACACGGTCCAAGGTATGCTTTAGCCTATGGAAACCACCAACTGTCCGAAAATAAAAAAATTTACTCCTACCACACGCATTTAAAAAATGTCGGTAAATTTTACGTACAATTACGCCAGTCAGACAAGAAGGGGGTAGGGGTTATTGCGTAATATGACGCCAATTGGGCAGGAAAGGGTTAATTATAAGAAATGGTAACAAATCTTTACACATGCCACAAGTTTGGAAAGCTTGGTTGAAAGCATGATTATTCGCATTTAACTTACTGAACTTTTGCGTCTAGGTCTATTAATTAGTTAAAAGCTAATTTACATGTAATAGCATTATCAGTGAAATTTACCATAACAGACAGGCATAGGAAGCCTCGCATAGTGTAACCTACTGAAAAAGAAACTTGCACATTTAGCACTGCCTCAGGTAATCTACTGAGGATGCATCTCTCACTATACGCGATGCTGAGATCATGTTCTGAAACAAAATTTTAAGGGTTTCCAGATACACAAGACTGGATGATACACAAGTATATACACAAATTATGGTTCTTTTTTTATGCTGTAAGTTTTTGAGTTTTACGGACTGGTTTTGTTGGAAATAAAATGTGCTTGATTTATTTTACAGAGCAACCTTCAGTTGCTAATAAAAAAAAAATCTAAAAGCTGAAACAGCTGGCCCCAGGGGTTTTGGATAAGGGATTGTGAACCTGTATTTTAAAAACATAAAAGAGATTTATTATAAGTTCTAATTCATGAAAAAGTACAATAAACTTCCTGTTCACTGATATACAGTATAAATACACTGCTGCTATCTATGTCAGTTACCGCATATAAAAAGCATTAAGGAAACATAGACAAAAACTGTTTTGATTTTGTATGCAGGAATGGATTAATGATAATTCTCTCTGCACAGCAGACAAAAACTGTTTTGATTTTGTATGCAGGAATGGATTAATGATAATTCTCTCTGCACAGCCCATACAGTACTTGCATAGAACACAGTGTTCAACCACTCCCAACACTCTCCAGACATCATCCCAGTGCTACCTATGTCAAAATATCTAGTTAACTGTCTTATTTTCTATGGAATTTTAAACTCAAGGGATGAAATTTCCGGACATCAGCGGAATCTCAAAAGAGTCAAGAAAAGTACTGGCACATAATTACGTTGGTAACTTAAACCATTATTTGTCATCCACTGTATTGTCCGAATTAATGTTCTTAATCTTAAAACCCTTTGGTATTTGTCATAAAATTATTGCAAATCTCCAAAGGATATGAATCCACCCTTTTATTGTTACCTCATACTATGAAAGTTAATTTATTGTTACCTCATACTATGAAAGTTAAAAGGCTATCAATTTACTAACGCTTTTTAGCTAATTTGCATTAGAGTGTTTGTGTAATTTGGTCTCATGAATAAGAAGCAAGGGGGCAAGATCTTCCAACCTCAACCATCAAATTGGTTACTTATGTCATACATACTGAACACTGTTCAGCTTTTTTTTTTTTTAAAAAAAACTGACTTCTCTACTGTGGAAGGTGAAAGTATCATCTCCAAAAGAGGTAAAGTGAAGCAGATATATTTTGCAGGTTTAAACGGATTTGTGATAACTTTGGATTAAGTTTCTTCCAATTCAGGACTATACTTATTTTATACGTAAACTGGTCTCAAGTCATTAAAAGTAATATCAAATCATCATCACCATTCATCTTCTAAGTGGAATGAGCAAATTAAAATCCAAACCTGAAAGTTTATTGCTCAAAAAGAAAAAAATTGAGAAAAATAACTCGAAGAAAAATATGCCAAACCATGGGAGATGCCAAACCACACACTCCAAACTAAAGAGGTTCAACTTGTATCAGTATGCTAATCTGTAATCTGTAACCTGTATCCGTACTTATTTGAATAAAATTACTGTACTTGAAAAACAAACACAAAACAAAACATCTCATCTAATCTATGAAGTCTGTGTCCTCATCATGCTTACCTGGTAGAGCAGCTGCCACAACATCAACAGTGGTAGAAGGCGCAAAAGTGTGTTGATGTGGGGCATTATCTTCCACCATGTATAAAGTATCAGGAATGTGAGAAACAAAGCACTGCAACCGAACTACATCAACACCACCAGCTGTCTGTTCATCTACCACACTCTGCAGAGCAAAATGGACAGTTCAGTAATTACTCTTACACAATAATTTATATAGGAATCAATAACTAGAAATGACAATTGTCCACTTATCAACACTGAGTGTTGCAACAACAAATACCTTTCCAAATTTAGGTATATTTTTATACCTAAATTTGGTGACATATTTTTAAACCCTTTTTCAAACCAAATCAAATTTTGAAAAGACACCTTCCTGGAGCAAGAAACATGATAGATATGCTACAAGAAACCACAATTCAGACCAATAAAATCATTATGAACTTGAGAAAGGTTCAGTAGAGGAACAATAAAAATGACATTTTGATAGTAAAAGAAAGCTTTATATATACTAACCAAATAATTACATAGCTATTAGTTTCTATTAACCCTTTAACGCCGACTGGACGTATTTTACGTCGACAAACGTTGTCTGTCGGGTGCCGAGTGGATGTAAAATACGTCGACAACAAAAAAGTTTTTTAAATATTCTCAGAAAAATACTTATAGGCCTCGTTTGCAAAAACTTTTAAATCGCGCGCCTTGAGGGATGCTGGGAGTTCACAGATCACGCTGTTGTTTTGCTTACAAGCGTGACCCAGCTGCGCATGCGCGAATTTCTTTCTTATCCCAAAAGAAAGCATCAGCAAACTCTGCTGAAAATATCAGAATTTCTTTAGTCACTTTGTCGTAATTTTTGCACCGTTTTCTATTAGCCTTTACATAAAGTTTTATACATGAAAATGTGTGCAATTTCATGTAGAATACAATAAAAAATAATCATCGCTCTAGCTTTTATCAATTTTGACATATTTTCAGATAAATCACGATAAGTGCCAAAATTTCAACCTGCCCTCAACACAGTTTGACCAACCAAAATGGTCGAAAAACAATCGCAATTGTCAAGCTAAAGCAATTCTTACATTCTAGTAATAATCAATCATTTACCTTCATTTTGCAACAAATTGGAAGTCTCTAGCACAATATTTCAATTTATGGTGAATTTTTGAAAAAACTTTTTTCAATGTCCAATACGACCCACGCTGCAGTAACTTTCGAAAATTTCAGAAATTCTTTCATCATTTTTGTCGTAATTTTTGCACCGTTTGTTATTAGTCGTTACATAAAGTTTTATATATAAAATGTGCACAATTTCATGTAAAATATAACAAAAAACAACCCATGGTTGTAGCTTTTATCAGTTTGGAAATATTTTCATATAAATCACGATAAGTGCCAAAATTTCAACCTTTTTCGGTCAACTTTGACTCGACCAAAATGGTTGCGAATAATGCAAAATAGTAAGCTAAAACTCTTACATTCTAGTAATATTCAATCATTTACCTTCATTTTGCAACTAACTGGAAGTCTCTAGCACAATATTTCGATTTATGGTGAATTTTTGAAAAAAACTTTTATTACGCTGTGGCTCACTAACTCAGCCGAAAATCTCAGAAATTCTTTTGTCACTTTGTCATAACGTTTGCACCGTTTTTCTAATAGCCGTTACATAAAGTTTTATATATGAAAATGTGTGCAATTTCATGTAGAATACAACAAAAAATAACTCATGGTTGTAGCTTTTATCAGTTTGGAAATATCTCCATATAAATCACAATAAATGGAAAAAATTCGACCTTTGGTCAACTTTAACTCAACTGAAATGGTCGAAAACTGCAATTGTAAGCTAAAACACTTACAGTCTAGTAATATTCAATCAATTACCTTCATTTTGCAACAAACGGGAAGTCTCTAGCACAAGATTTCGATTTATGGTGAATTTTTAAAAAAAACTTTTTTTAAGTCAGCACGTTACAAATTCATGCATCATTTTGTGATAATATTTTCTCTGTGTTGCTTTGATGATTTTACAATATGTTATATACCAAAATCATCGCAATTCAGTGTATAATACAAAGAAAAAAAATAACTCATTAGCTTTAACCGTTTTGCTCTGGCACAGCGCGATTTGTATACAATTATATAAGAAATTTTTTCAGATCTAGCTGTCATATATTTCAATATTTATATATGATAATGATATTTTTTCATTGCTGATGGTTGCATACTAAACTTCACGCAACGACAAAAAAAGGAGCCAAAAATGAACTCTTAATCTTAAAAACTAAGCATGCTGTGATTTTTTTGAAAAAAACTTTTTTTTTTGCACTTCCGATACAAACGCTAACTCCTGAACGCAGTTGGCATACGGCAGACACTTTTGTAAATAGAGGCTCAGCGTTTAAGGGTTAATATGTAATTTTAATATTTCAATAGTATCAATTCTGATCATCTATGCTTTAACGAGGTTGGGTTCACCCTGAATGGAAGGGAGAAAACGAGTTTCTCTCTTTTAGTTATGTATTATTTAATCTTACAGTATTATTATTATTATTATTATTATTATTATTATTATTATTATTATTATTATTATTATTATTATTAATCTTAACAGTATCTCAAAATTAGTAAATAATTTATTTATCATAAAAAAATGTATTTAGTCAAGAAAATAATATCAAAATACACTAACTAGTGAATATTTCTCGACAAAAAGTCCCAAATCCTGCTGAATTTTTCTTGTAATTTATAGATATGTTCCTTACAAAAAATCCCATGAATCAATGAACTGTTGACCCCATCAAGTTGTGACTAGAACACGTGAATACCTGGGGGCTTTACAGTACAGTGAATTAGACCAAGAAAAACAGTTGCGCTATTGTACTGATAAATACAAGCTAAAAATTTGCTGCTATATTTGACAACTTGCAAATCGTATTAACAGTGACGGTAATATATAATCTCACACTGAAAAAATCCAATCTCCAAGGTGTAATGACTAATGAAAATTTCTTAATAAACAAAAAGAAAGGAAAAAGAAAGGAAAACAGTACCTCTTACAGTACCATTCTTTGGCAAGTGATGACACTGCCCTGGAGGAAAAAAAACTCTCAAGAGTTCACAGAGTACTAACATTATGGAGAATAATTAAAATGAAATAAAACACCGAGGAAAGTGACCTGTACAACTCAAAAACTGCAAAATATAGCAAATCCACAGATAACAACTCAAAAGTTCATAAGAACACAATGGAATCACCGGAAGAATGCTTTGGAATGTGCTGTGAATCAGCCTGGAAATGAGCTGTGGAATCTTTCTCTTTCACAATTTAACAGGTTGGAGAGCAGTTTCCACAGAAATGAAGCTATTTCTGATTAACAGGTTTATAAAAACCAAAAAAAAAAAAGTACAGCCAGTGACAATAAGGGATGAGAATTTCAAGACAGCCCACAATCAGGCAAATGAGGAAACTATGAACCCACATTTTTGGCAAGTAAAGCAACTATGAGGTCACAGTTTGGCAGATGAAGCAACATGGTATAGTGGAGATACCAAAAATGATCTGTGATTATAGAACACATATAATGAACCATACAGTGAAGGCGCTGTATTCGCAGGGGACACGTACTGTAACCCCACCCCCCCGCAAATAGCTAAAATCCGTGAATACTTAAAACCCCTCTAAAAACACTTAGAACTGCCCATTTTGATAGTTTAAACACAAGAAAAACCCTGTAAAAATGCTTATACCTGAGTATTTTAATAGTTTTATCAGAAAAAGTGCATTTACTCATGAAAATTATATGAAAATACAGTAATTAGTGAATATTTCTCAGTGAAAAGTACCGCGAATGGGAGAATTTTCTGACTAACAGGTTGATATCTTCCACAGAGAAACCAGCAAATGTGTGAGTCTGTGAATCGTGAGAACACGAATACAGGGGTTTACTGTAATCACAAAATCACTGTAAGATAAATGAAAAATGACACAACAGAGTAAAATGAAAAGTGAAGAATGATCACAATCCACATTAAAAGATGAGGCGTGAACACATACAACATTCAAGGGAAAACAGTGGCCACACTGTCAAGTCATGACAAAAAGAACATTATTACAAATGGTATGGGAGTAACATCATCATCACAATGGGTAGTAAAACATGACCACAGAGAACATGAGATACAAAGATGAAAAAGGGTGAAGGAAAAAGAACAAAAGATGTTTATGACAACTGATATGTACAGAAAACTTATAATTTCACCACCATCACCATGCACAAAACACAATTGGAATAAAAATCTGCAGAGAACAGAAACATAAATATAACCAGTGGATATGATATAAAATATTAATTAAGAAATGCACCCACAACACAGTACCTTAATCTCCTCTGCATAGGGAGTGAAAAGCCTAGGTTTCACAAACAACCCATTGTTTTTACTCCTTATCCAAGCATTGACACGATAGTTAGTGGTATCGTCACCAATCATGTGACTTGGGGGAGTGGACACCAAGCCTCTTTTTATAGCCTGCAAATAACAAACAAACTTGAGAATAAAATTGTTCTGAAATAACACTATGAGCAAATTCACCAGAATCTTACTTGTTACTAACACTAACTAATACACATTTGCAGCATTTTCCATCTTAACTTTCATATAACTAAACAAAATTTTAGTAAAATACCTAATCATAATTGAAACCAAAAATTTCAACTTTTATTCTTCAACATTTTTAATCTTACCATTTTTGTCCATAGCATTCAACAAAATAATTAATGATTTTGCCGAGGGCTTGAATATTTCCAATACAGAAAACCAACCTGGGTTAAAATATCATGATTGGGAGGTAGTACATGATCCATGCGTACATGAGGTAAGAGTTCGGATAAAATTTCCCGTAATTCCACATCATTCATGTCCCTTTTCCTCAAACCCTTCCGGGTTACAGAGTGGGCAGTCTGGGATACCAAATTTGGTTCTGAAACACAAGTTCAATGAGAATGAAACAGAAAAGAATTGCGTATAAGTATTTGAAAGAACATTTTTGAGGCAGTTTAGTACAACAGCTGAGAAATGCAAAGATAGCACACCTCTGTCTTCCATTCGTCTTAACAGCTGGTGTTCTCCCCAGCGTAATGTTGCTTGTAACACATCTAATTCTGCTGCTTGTAAGAAATCTGACGTCAGTGCTTCCACTAAAGTTGACTTTTCAAGCTCTAACAACACCCCTGATTGAGCAACCTGTAACGAGAAATAAATTTATTTACTTGAAGAGGATGTTGAATGACCACAGCTACTACTGTAAAGTAAAATTCACATCTAAGCATGTTTTCATGTCCATGTATTTCAAAAAGCTTGTACTCTGTTAAGACAAAAATACCTACCCTAAAAACATTCAGATATGAAAAAGATGGCCAACTCCAACTACTGCCTTTGAAATACATTGTTGTTGCGAAGGTTCTGAGGCCTTTATACAGTGGCAACATATATTACAAGACAAAACTCACGTCTGTGATTCTGCACTACCTATATGACTACCAGTAGGCTGAGGCTATATTTTTCTTGGGACCCAGAGAAACAGTGAAGTTCAACAACCTATCAGCAGCCATATTTACAAGTGACAACTGACTGGTCCTAATACAAGTAAGATCCATCTCCTTGAACACAGGTTTAATAACAATACAGAACTATTCAATAAACTGAAGCATTTTTAAAGCAAGAGTTAAAACCATTAATATTTTTAGTATCAACACTGTAACTTAGGAACATTTACAGTATAAATGTTAATGTTAAAATATCTATTGAGCACTGGTGAGATGTGCCATGTAAATGTTTGCTTCCTGGGACCCAAATAAAAGAGAGCAGCGAAGCAAGTATCTCTTGACCAAATACAATACAGTTCCCCAAAGTTTTTACGCGTTTCACATTTCCGCGTTTCATTTTGTTACAGATTTTTGTGGTAACACATTATCACTTGTTTGTGGGAATTTTCAGTAATCTGCGAATTTTTTCATAGAGCAATATTCACTAATTACTGTATTTTCATTTTATGTTCAAGACTAAAAACATTTTTAATTGTCAAATGTTAATATTAATGTAAATACAGCAAAATATCTATAAAATGTTTAATACAAATTAAATAAATCTGTAATACAAATTGTAAACTTGTTAAGCTTATTCTGGAATGATAGGTGGGCCCCAGAATGAGCTTAACTAGTTTACGATCTCTCTCTCTCTCTCTCTCTCTCTCTCTCTCTCTCTCTCTCTCTCTCTCTCTCTCTCTCTCTCTCTCTCTCTCTCTATAAAATGTTTACAGTAATACAAATTAAATAAATCTTTAATACATATCATAAGCTATTTAAGCTCACTCTGGGGACCACCCGAGAATGATAGGTGGGCCCCAGAAAAAACTTAATTCTCTCTAACTCTCTCTCTCTCTCTCTCTCTCCATTTTATTTTCCAATCTGCTTTTATTGAAATGCAAAAGCTTGTACAGTAATCATGCATGGAAAATATGAAAAAAATTAATGATAAAGTAACATCAAGTTATCTATAAAACTATACAGTACAAAAACACGCATAAAAAATCAATCTTTCTCTTATCTCAGAGAGAGAGAGAGAGAGAGAGAGAGAGAGAGAGAGAGAGAGAGAGAGAGAGAGAGAGAGAGAGAGAGAGAGAGAGAACTTTAGTGTTAACATCGGATCGTCATAACTTGCTGGTGACGAGACTTCACAATGGCTGGAAGGAGAGTAAGAATGTTGAGTGTTGCCTACGTATGAAATTTGGATTTTAAATATTTTTTACAGTGATTAGAGATGAAACATCAACAGTGATAAAATATTCTCTTGTGTAATGCTGTAATATGTGTGGCATTAATAGTCAACTAAACTTGTAACCAAATACGGTACAATAAATCCTGCAATGCAAAAAATTTGGCAACACTACCTTCGTCGATCTGTCATGAACTTGCTGGATTTGTTTATTTTCGTGTTTTTTTATGTTTATGTATGAAATTTGGATTTTAAATATTCTTTGGTGATTACATCAATACAGGTAAGTGAAATAATGTGTTATAGATATTTTGCAGTGTTTTCCCACAAAATGACATACAGCACACCAAGAACTTACTGTAGTACATAATTTTTTTTATTACAAACATATTTGTACATAATCACGAAAATACTAACATGACGTAACAAGCCTAGCATTCTGTTAGGAGGTACATGTCCCATCATTCTAAACTACCCACATATTTTAGATGCTCTATAGTCTATACAGTAGTACTATCCTAAAATACGTACCTGTACAGTAAATATCATTTCAAAATCATCTTACAACACAGGAGAATATCAATATACGTAAAATGTACGTCCCGACAATGTGCAAAGTTACGTACGCCAAAGAAAAGTGCATGTCTGAATGATGGGGGATACTTAAGAGTAACAGTTGTAGGCTGGTACTTAATTTTGCAACATGACTTTGAAATGATATTAGGGGTTCTGGGATGATAGTCTGAGGTATATTTTTGCGTGAACTGTCAAGTTTGGTGATGAACTGTTAAAATAGGTAGTTACAAGCATTTAAGGTGTATATAGCCTACTTAACAGTAACAGTAGTGGGAGAGTACTGTAATGTAAGGTTACTCTGGGTATTTTGGGATGATGGTTAGGGGTGTATTTTTTGTGTGAAATGATATTAAATAGTTTTAGTATGATAATCTAAGGTATATTTTTGTTTGAAATATTAAATTAAGCAGTGAAATGGTAAAATAGGCAGTTATAAGCATTTTAGTTTTGGGGGTACAAGGTATTTGGGCAGTTATAAGCATTTTTAGAGGGGATTTTTGCATTTCTGCAGTAGGTTCTGGAACCTATCCCTGCGTAAAAATGGGGGAGCACTGTATAGGACAGGGCCATCTTCTTGGATCTAAAGGTACTAAGCAACTAGCCTAACTTATTTCAAATAGTAAACGATCCAATACCAGTTAATTTTATTGTCAAATACTGATTAACAATGGAGATATGACACTCAGTAACATCACCCGAACATTTCTCACATATCTGCATTACAGGTATAATTTACAAATCACAAAATGGAATGTTAAGACAACTCACCTGCGAAAACTCCTCTCTTAAAAAGTGCAATGCCTGACGATGAACCCACGCTGAACCGTGTGCTTCGCCAGACCATCGCAGAATGGAAACCAAATTGTCTAGACTAATTGATTCTACAATCATATCCTCACAACCCTGAAAGACAGACAACTTTTAGAAAACATGCAAAATTTGCTTAGATGCAAACTAATGCACAATAAATGAGATGAAGTATTCATTTTATCCACTCCCATCAATCAATTATCCATAAACATACCAATGTTCATGTCTTCCATGTTCCTAAGAGTACCCTTCTTCACTTTTCATTATCCTGCTATTCTGTTACCAGCTCTACTTTCGTTCTCCAGGTGTTTACTTATGAGAGGATTGTTTTTCTAGCACTTCTTACTGATCTGTGTTCCATTTTTTCTCATATAAAAGGCGATTTCCTCTTTCATCAGGTATTGCTCAGTCGTTAGTATTGCCTGCTGTCTCCAGTGCCATAAATGATAAATAATACTGAACACATACAGTACAGTACAGTATATAGAAGTACGAAAGGAATTTGTCTATTGTGACACTAATGAGCTAATGAGTATCTGCCTCACTAGTTTGCTTAAATCTCACATTTCCCCCCCTTTTTTTCTGTAATACAAAGAAGAGAAAATATATAAACTACATATTGATTCTTTAATTTATTTTTGGTAATTTTTGGACACTTACTTTACTTACCTTTTTACTATGCTCTGTTTGTCTTTACCTTCATAGTATTAATGAGCGAGTTAAATTTCTCTGGGTATATTATCTTGTATATTTCTTTGTACTGACCATATTTTAGTTGTATGTTAGTGTCTGGGAGCACTGAGGTTAGGGAGCAGAGGGCAAGGAGAGGGGGTTTTATGTGATTCACAGGAGGAAGATGAAGGGGACGAAGAGGGGGAGGATGCTGGGAAGGGATGGACTAGATGTAGTGATACTGTGTTGTTGGGAGTTTGTGTACAAGGTAGAGTAAAAGACATGATCTGGTCAATTTCATCAGTCACTGGACTTAGTGGGGGTAACTGGGTCCCTTCCTGATTCCTCAGATGGGACGCCAACCAAGAGTTTTGTTGGTACAGTGGGAGAAACACTGGAATAGGTTACGAATGGTGGTGAGAGGCTCATAGTACAGGTTTTGCTACCCACTGGCTGTACACAGTTAATAGTCATGCTTTTCAATTTAGCATGACTAGCTGAGTACAGTATGTTTCTCTCAGTGTGGTGATGTTTTGCCAGAGTATATACCTTGGATCGTAAGTTGCATTTATTTTGAAGGAACAAACACAGCCAACTGCAAATGATTTCTGCAATCACCACATTCCCTTTGGGTAGTGCCAACTCCAGGTTGACTGGGTCAAATTTTTGCACTGTTTATGGTGTCTATAAACTTGACTGTTTCAAAAATAGTCATTTTAGCACATATCTGGAAAGTGAGGTCTTCTTCAGCAGAGTGGTCCTTTAAGAGTTTGAATTTAGGTTAATCTGTGTTAGTCAATAGGCATATTGTAAAAATGGCCATCAAACAATGGATATAATAGCAATAATGGAAAAAACAGCAATAGCATCAATGATAGATAGAGGTATAGTACTAATTATGATGGGTAATAAAAATGGAACGGAGAACTATGGAATGCAGCTTTTGTACAAAATGGTAGTAAAGTTAGGAGACACATTACAGGCAGGGCGAAATTTGATTCCACAAGGGGTAAGGGTACCCTAGCACAGGTCACCCACCACCCAGAGTCAATCGCATCAAATCTACAGGGGTTCAATAGTTAGGGTTTTTGTTTTACTCTTGATCTTTCCTCTACATCAATGACTTCATTACAAGTAATAATATCAAGACATTACAGCTATGTAGCCAGGTATAGCCTATATGAGTTTTTGTAGGACTAAGAGTAAGAACATTTTCTCTCATTAGTATGCCATGGGTTCATGTTTGATATGGTTTTGGGACTAGGAAACAAACAAAAAAATGATTCCAAGATTTTTTCCATGAAACTCTTGTGGCCTGAAAATAGTGATTTTGGCAAAATTCTTGATTTACACTTCTAATTTACTCTTGAAAACTTGTGCATTAACTAAACACTTCTTGAATACATTTAATCCAAAAGTAAACGCAGGACGAAAAGGATGACATCTTTAAACCACGTTTTAGAATGTTGAAATGTTTAGGTAAATTTGCCAATACAAAAATTTAAATTGTAAGCTGAAAAAAGATGACAATTGCAAGAGGTAAAATAGATTACAAGAGAGACAACGGAACAGACAAACGGACACAAAATAGAACCTGGAAAAAGGCTATTTAAAAACAGTGACAACGACCACGGATCAGCCGAGAAAGAAGAGGAGGTTGGTGGAGAGATTGTTATCAGTCAGATGTTTGATGAATCCTTCCCTACTTTCTCAGCCACTTTTATACAGTGGGATGTTAGTGATATAGGCTGGTTGTGATTTTGGGAAACAGCTTTTGTGTAGGACATGAGATTGAGTGCTTGAAGATTTTTACAATGTTAGTATTTGTTAAAGTCTCTTGCCAGAGATGACAATTTCAACAGCACTGCTGGGAAGTGGTCTGGTTACTTCTACGAGACGATTTCCTATTCAAACCATTTCTTCAGTTGGCAATATTTTGTAGTTAGGGGAGATTGAAACCACTTAGGATCCTCCTGTCTTGTGATTCACATCTGGGACCAAATATGTGAATCAGTACTACTCTGAAACATGTTCACAAATCTGATCTGGTGACGTGATAGGAGACCCGTTTACTTTTATAGGTCAATTCCATTCTGCTTTTTGGTTGTGTCTTGCATTCCCTCATGCCAGTGTGTTTTCCTTGCACTGGTTTTTGGCTTCAAGATCATTTGCGTGATTATTCCACCCACAGTGTTTTGGCTGTTATTCTAAGGGCTCGTCTCGAGTTTGTCTATCGAAACAAAATTCACCAAGTTTGTTTATCAATACAAAATTCACCAATCTCTCATAAATATATAGGTTGTCATGAGTGGGAGATTCTTATATCTACAATAGAATATCTAATACCTGACACACTTCTGATGTTATACTTTGAAGGATTTCACTCTTTGATAAGTTTCTTTATAACTCAATCAATCAATGACAGCACTTGATTTCAACATAATTTGCCTTGTGGAGTTTGAATGCCAATATGGATGACGAGATAGTGTCGTGGTCCTGCGCACAACGTTCAGCTGGACATCAACTGCATTACATATCATATCTTACTTGACATTGGTCAAAGAGACCTGACGGTTGTCTTGAGGTGTTGCACAGGTTATAATAAATTGACAAAATTAGATCAGTGATGTTTTCTTTTCCAAACTCTGTTGGCCTCTTTCTGAATTTCATCTTTTGTACGAGATTAGGGTGTCACTTATATTAGTTAAGATATTTAACATTCTAGTGCTGGTGCATCACCTTGCAATGGGACACCTACTCCTATCCATGTAGCATTAGGAAAATTATAATCCTCACTGCCATTGTATCCAGAACAAATCTAGCCAATAAATGTTATCACTGACTCCATAATGCTGAGGATCATGTTCTTAAAGAACTGCTCTACTGGTAGGCCATGGTAGAGATTATCTAAGCTAAAATGTGGAGGGTGGCAATATGCTATTAATTTATGTGGTTTCACTTGATTGCATGAATCGTTAGGAAGAGAGCAAATGTCATCACCTGCTCTTGATAATATTTCATAAGTATAGTGCAGTTGTTTCAAAGACAAAGAAGATAAACCCCTTCCTTCTGATAACCAACAGAATCAGACAACTGAATTCTTCTATGAAGAATTCGGCTTCTTTTGCAGTTTCATCCAAGGGTTATTTATGCAGTGCTTCACTTGTGTGACAGTACGTTTCCAATGTTAAACAGAAAGGCATAGGGACTTAGTGTTTCTAGCTGCTGTTATCCTCAATGTCTCATAGCACTACCATGAGGTGCTGTGTGCATGTGTATGCAGGAGAGGTATACACGTGAGTATATTATCAGATGGGGATATCTGGAGTAGAGGATGATGGTTGGGAAGGTGTGGTAACAGTGTTGGGGGATGCTATAAGGGTAGGAGTAGGTTGGGTATGAATACTGGAAAATTTCTAGAGACCTGATGGGCTTGTGGGTAAGGGGGAGGGGATGTTACTCTGGAAGGCACTGCGAAGAGGAGGGGGAGTGCTTGGGCTTAAGAGAGGGTATTAATGAGATGATGTATGTAAAGAATGAGAGGATCATAAGGTGATGAGGAATGGAAAAAGAGGGAGGATTGTGATGGGGGAAAAAAGAGGATGAGGAACAGAAATATGTGGGGAGGGATGGGAAGGTGCTGTGATACAGAGACAGAAAATTATGGCGGGTAACAAGATTATGAGGGGGAGGACAGCGGACAGAAAAGAATAGATCTTTTGCACTCTACATGATGGATACCATACATTTGCATTTGTAATAAGCTGAATGATATTTATTGTAATTTTTACTCTTACTGCATCTGTGTGGAGCCATGATACCAGATCTTCTAAGTTTTAGGTATAGAAGTGGGTGATGTCTAGAACTTTTCCCATTCATTTGCCCTGATGACCTGTACCAATGATCTTGTCTTTAAAAACCAACATATAATCACTGTTCACTACCACTTGTGTAATCACAATTACTATTAATATAACTGAAAGAAAGGCCGGTCTGGCTGTTACTAAGGAAAGGGTGGCCAGGAGGGAGGAGAGATGGTAGGGTTGGGGGCTGGGAAGTAGCCAGGTACGGGAGGTTGAAAGCGAGGGGAAATTAATATCAGATATTACCAAGAAGGCCTGAGGGTTGGGAATTGGCAGGCAAACTGAGGGAATTGACAGTGAAAGGGGAGGCCTCACGTGTTTCAGTGACGTGAGGTGAGGGTAGGAAAAGGATGTTCATAATGGCCTCCTCAAAGGATGAATTGTGAGAATCGGTGTTTTCTGTAACTGCGAAATTTGAGAAAGCTGTTCCCCTAGCAAGCCTCAATTGAGATAATAAAAATGTGGCAGTAAACTTCAGTGGCTACTGAACTGTCCACGTCCAATGGTGTGCCCATTACGATTTTCTCTCTTGTGGAACTTGGGTTTTGTGATTATCACTACCACTCACATTGCCTGCAAGGAGAACTTTGTATGGAGGTGAAATTTCCTTACATCATGTTCATCATGCCCACTGGGATAATTGGCTGAAAGCAGGGGGGGGGGTTTACTTGATTCAGAAACTATGTTTCATGATTCCACATGACAGGCAGAGTAAGTCTACATCCTGTATGCATACTGGGATATATAGCTGACAGTATATTTTATGTCTGTTCTGGTAGCAAGAACACAGATGACTACATATGATTTTTGCTCCCAAAGACTTAACAAAAAATTTCAACCAGCGCTGTTGAATTACTGAGGGCAAGACCATTTATATTACAGTATCTGGATGCCTTGTTTTCGCTCTGTGGTCTAAGAGCACAATTTTTACACAAGTATCATTCACCCTGGTATCTCCAATTTCTTTGCCCAAGCATCTACTCATGTATTAAATTGGATACGCTTCATGATTGTTGTATATATATGGGTGAATACAACACAAAAGTAGTAGCAATAATCTACTATCAAAAATTACTGATACCATATTAATAACAACATTGCTTGTAGCAGATATCAATCAATCAATAAGACTACCAAATTAATATATGTATTAATGGCAAGTACTTTTTGGGGAAAGACATTTTCAAGATAAAACAATAGTTCTAGCAGATTAGCACCCGTTAATGAGAACTAGTTCGAAAATTTTAAAAACTACGGAAAATATTGGAAATGATCTGCAAAGATTATGAGAGAGAGAGAGAGAGAGAGAGAGAGAGAGAGAGAGAGAGAGAGAGAGAGAGAGAGAGAGAGAGAGAGAGAGAGAGAGAGTTGCTGATCCATCAACTAGTTAGTTTCTTAAGGGTAAAAACTAACAGCCACCACCTCATTTGGTTGGTTTGAACCATTTTATTTTGTTTGAACCATCAGTTGGATCCAGTTTGGTTACTAATTAATCTATGCTCTTTACACCTTGAGCATCCTGAATATTCCCATTCACTCTCATCTCATTAAATACTTTACCCCATGTACAAATCAACCCACTCTCTCTTCCTTCGCCTTCCCAGTTGTCGGACTGATGGTATTGGTTTGCCTGCTTTTGCCCTAACTGCTTCTAATCCACGTCGTTCCTCAAGGATGGTAACCATATTCTAAAGTGAGGTGTAATTGGTACATTGTATGAGGTTCATAGTTTCCACTCTTCCCAAGACGTTTGGAAGATTGTTAGTCATTAGTGATGATCGTATCTTGGTTCCATCATTGATGTCATCTAGTTACATAGGCAACTATTTCTGCTTTTGCTTTGCTACACCAGCTACCCGACTCACACTTAAGACTGGAGGTCCTCTTTACCAGTAAGTGGCGATTTCACGCTTAAATGCATATTAAGTAAACATTTCTATAGGAAAGGTGCTTGGACTACGTCTTTAAATTTCACCATATTTTTTATTGTTCAGTGGTTTAACCAGACCACTGAGCTGTTTTATTAAGCTCTGACATGGCTGGCCTGTTTTCACTAATAATAATTTAGTTTTATTTATTAAAACCACTTACAATTTTATCATTGGGCTAACTATAAAGCATCTGATAACAGTTCTTTAGCTGATTTGTTTCCAAAACTTGACATTCGCTGCTTATCATATTTTGGACATTCAGACAAAACAAAAATTTGACTCTTAGTGTACACTACTGTTACACTACAATCTTTACTTATAAGGACTGGATTATGTTGTCAGTCCATTAAATATTCATGGGCCAAAACAGAGTGACCAATTTTTTTTATTGTGTACATGTCCACTTGAGATACAGTGAATTACATACTTCCAACACTGGGCCTAATTTGTTACTAAAATGTTCATTGTTCCATATATTTTGCTATTCATTCACCAAGCATTTCAACCAAGCGGTATAACCAACTAATATATATAAGTTTCCCTCTAAAAGTGCAAACACTATGGAAAAGATGGTTTATCAAGCTTTAAAGATGGGTCCTCCTCAAAAATTCCCATACCTTCCCATAGCCAAATTTCACGGAAAAGTGTGTGGCGTACACCAATAAATGAAAAAACTTCAGTCGTACAGCACTTGGCTTACCTGGGTCAGTATATCCAACTCCAAAAAGCGTCCAATTTGGTATATTTCCATGGCTTCCTCCACAACAGTCATATGAGTCCTGCCTGTCTGCACAATACTCTGGGCCTCACTTAGACTATTAGTACTCGTAGAATCTCTTATAATGCATGAAAGGTCCAGAGTATCTAAATACACCGCGTGAAGCAACACTCGAGCGTACCTCTTCGGTATCACACCTTCATCTAACACTATTCTGGTAGGCTGAGGAATACCCCGGTCATACATGTCCTCACTGAATCGTTGTCTGCGTTGTATGAGGCTTCTGAAGAACGGCGATCGGGCGCTGAGGATCGCTTTGTGGCAATACAGTTCTAACCGGTTATGGAACCCATAATCGGAGGGGCCAGCTTCTCCACTCTGGTCAGACTGGTTCATGTCTCCGCTCGCTGAAAACACTAACACACAATCGGCATAATCTCCAGACTCCAGCAGGTACCGCAAATCACACTCGAGAGCATTAGGCGTCCCAAATTCTTCACAAAGCTGCATCAGCATGTCTAAATTACTAAGACCCATCTGGGCTTTACTCGTGCCATCGTACGCGTTGAATTCCCCAGTGTACAGGTACCGTAACAGAGCACTAAACATAGGGATATCTATGCCGGGAGTCCGTATATCTACCCCAATTTGGGCCCCATATCCAGGTATCTTCTTAAGCACCTCCTGCAACATGAATGTTATTGAAATAAAACTATACCATGAGCACAAATGAATGAAATATATACTATACTTACAGGTTGTAATCAATTCTAGCATGCAGACTTCCGTAAAATAACACAAATACCTAACAAGATACAGTGTTTTCAAAATAAATACTATAGAGTACTGTACTACCTGGAAATATGGACATCGCACACTCAGGATGGCCCGATGCACAGGAAAAATGGCTCCCTGAAACACCAAGTCAACATCCGTACAATATTTATAGTCAAACAGGTCACTCAGATCTTGCTTGTACGTTGGAGCCGGAGGTCGAGCCAAGTCCGCCTGTAAAACAATATGAATATAAGTTCACGACCACTCACGCTTACTTAGGATGATACTTGACAACTTTTATAGTGAAAAAGATACAACTTACAGTTTTCTGAAATAAAATATAATTACTATATAAAAATCCTTGAGCTTTTATAAGAAGTGAGACTCTCAGTCTAAAAAGGTTTAAAATAAGTAACAAACAAAATACCAACAAACAAAACTGAGTGTTAAAATATCTATCAATATCCATAAATCATTCATGTAAGTGAATGATTATAACGATTAAAAGAACACCATATGCTTGAGAAGGCACACAACTCAAAAAATGTTCAATTACCATATGCAGTATATTTTACAAGAAATTACTGTCAAAACTACAGAATTAAAATTATTAACAAAAATGAAAAATACAATAAAAGCATCAACCAAAAAGTACCTACTACTAATTGTTACATTCACCAAGCATCCAAGTAAGAGAAACCAAGTTGTATGATGAGAAAAACTCCAAAGTAGGCAACTTGTAAAAGAGCAGTCGCCAACATTTTTTGCAAGGTTTCTTTAGAGGCCAATTTCTAAACAGTTAGAATGGTTTGCTATCATCTGTGTATAATTCAACATACATTTTTTGGTCAGCCTAAGAAGTTTGCTTGGATAGGACCTTCTGATTATTATGGCATTCTTGGTGTAGAGTGCAAGCTTCTTGTTGGTCAGGCCAACCAAATAAACAATACAACATACGATGCAACACAAGTAGAAGGCTAAAAAATTATAATATTCCTGCTATTTTCAATAAGAACCCTTACTAAGGATTTCTGAGGCAACACTGTTTTTTCTAAACCAACTCTTGACCTAGATAATCAATCCTATCTCCCTGTTCTAATGTTAATTGTTCAGTGTTTCCTAGAACTCTATACTGTACTTTGTTGCACATACTCAAGTGTAGCACTTTTTTATTTTAATATAAATAATAACTTTTAAGATTTTATTAATAAATCATTGTTAATAACTTTTAGCTTTGGCCAGCCATTAATGATTGCACTGATTTTAACATGAAAATTCTATTCCACTGCCTTCTTTAGGGCTGAGAATGTTATGATGGAGCAGGAACTGCACCGAAAATAAAAGTGGCATTTCTTAAACTACACTCTCCTTACCCAAATAAGAATTAGCTCACCTAAACATAACTACAGTACTATGAAAACAAAGGGACTGTAAGGTAATGACAGCAAACTGGTTTAACTAGATGGATGAATGGCTCCACAGAGCCCTCCTGCTTACTGTATGTGTGTTAAATTTGGTCACTGCCACAAGATTAAATGATTGTTATTGCCTAAACCAACAGCCATTACTCTTGAGGCCTTTGGTCTGCAGTCTTAGGCAAGATCTATGGTGACCAGCAGTTGTGTGGGCTATTCCTCTTATAGGCATGCTGAGAATAGCAATCACTCCAATGAGGCCAGTGAGTCACATTTCTAGGCTATAACAGGGATTGTTCAAAGAATGGATTAACCAGTTGAGGTTGCTCTACAAGAATGAGACTGCGCTGTTATAAGGCCAGCTTAATCTCAAACAACTGGGGTTGTATTGGTAGAACTGGAACCAAGCCCTCTTTGATTCCGTGGGTGTACAGTGTAGAATTTGACGGAGTTCATGAGCAGGCAATCTCAGCTGGGTTACAACGAAGATTTGGTTGGTGCACAGAGCATCAACATCTGTTTTATAATTAGGCAGTAAATATGCCCTCCCTGTCACACTTCTCAGTTCCTCACACTGTTGGACTGTGGAAGTCTCCCTGGAGATGTCGTGCGACTGGAACCCCAGCAGTACAAGCGAAGATGCAATGCATTACTACCTTAATACAGTTCTCTGTATTTTAATCATTTACCTCCATTTTTATCTATTTATTCATTTATTTGTTAATTCATTTTTTCTTTCCTAATAAGTGAGATCTCCTTTCTGTGTTTTCCATTACCTTCTGTGACTTGTTTCTAACAAACACCATATTCTTTGGAAGCTTGAATTTCAAGTTAATGGCCCTGAAGAAGAAGAAAACAGGTCTTAAAAAGAAGAAGAAGAAGAAGAAGAAGAAGAAGAAGAAATTGAAGAAGAAGAAGAAGAAGAAGAAGAAGAAGAAGAAGAAGAAGAAGAAGAAGAAGAGAAGAAGAAGAAGAAGAAGAAGAAGAAGAAGAAAAGAAGAAGAAGAAGAAGAAGAAGAAGAAGAAGAAGAAGAAGAAGAAGAAGAAGAAGAAGAAGAAGAAAATATACTTGGCATATTTAGCATTTTAAAGCATTCATAACCAAACTGGATGCAACTAGTTTAATTTAATTCAGCTTCCCACAATATGGAAGGTCACAGAAGTTAATTTTCTTTTAAGTGAAGTTACATAGCTCAACCTCTAATCAATCTAATTGGCCACAGTTAGTTGGATCAGAACATGCCTATGGGTAATAATTTATTACTGGCCCCGTCACCATCACCCTCTTTATATAAAGCGTTCTCAGCAACCCTGCTGACTGGATGACATTTTATCAATATGGCATTACCGTCCGGATCAAGCGTCTGAAATTTTGTGATTTTTCAACAAAGTGTCTGTTCAAATTAGTCCCCAAGGAAAGTTAACTTGCCTCTCTGGTTATCGCTATTATTATTCGGAAGATGAACCCTATTCATATGGAACAAGCCCAAAAGGGCCACTGACTTGAAATATGTTATTTTCGTAATAAAATTAAGTTTAACATATACTTGCCAAGTAATTACATGGCTATAGTTTCTAACTCGCACGGCAGCCTTTATTTAAAAAATCGTGGTAGCACTTTGATAGTTTAGTGTAGGTGATAAGCCCCGCCCACCAATGGGAGTACTGGAAATGACTTAGCAGAAAACCTCATTCTATCTGTGCCCTTAAGCCCATGAGAGGGGGGGAGGGAGGGCCCCGATTCTGTAATTACTTGATAAGTATATAAGAAACTTAATTTTACAATGAAAATAACATTTTCATATAAGTAACTTACCAAGTAATTACATGGCTGAAGCCCACATTGAAAGGGGGTGGGATACATGGAGATATTCTACTCCAAAACATTAAGTTATGGTAATGACTTTGAAATAGAAAAGTTGCTAGCATTGAAAACAGTGCTTGTCATTTCCTTATCTGGTAAGAGAGCTACTGCAGGTAAATACTGGCTCTGGTTGGTGCCCATCTTAACCTGTAGTGGCGTGGTGGTATAGCTGTGGAGCACCTCTACATAGGTGGGGGGCTTTGCAGCAAAGGATATGTCTGATGGCTATCAAAGCTTTCGATAGGTGTCCTTGCCCTAGGTGCAGTACCATAATAAAACCAGACAACACTTTCACCTACACTGAAAACACCACAAACCATCCGCTGAGACTGGTGGGTACTCCAGATACACTGCGCGCCCTGGCTCCTGAAAATTCAACACCCTAATTCAAGGTGAAGAGACAGTAGGAGAAAAGAAAGAATCCTCTCCCAGTACCATGCCAGCCATTGATAATGGCCCCAAACACTGCAATTTTCAAACACTGTTTCAACTTCTTTCAAATGGTCACACACAAAGATCGGTTCACACTTCCAGCAGGCTGACTGCAGAGTGGAAGTGAGGGACATACGTGCCTGAAAGCTAATACGTTAAGAGACTGTCCTGCTGTTATGAGCTTTCACTTTAAAAGTAGGCAAAATGTCCTCCTGAATCCTAGTGCACCTCTGAAATCAAGTCTCTGACAAAGAAGGACAATGAGTTCTTAGTTGGAGGACCAGACAGGTTCTTGACAGAGTACCAGAGGTTATCGGATGGTCCTCTGACCTTCTCAGTCCTGCTCAGGTAATACCATAAAGCCCTAGCAAGACAAAGAACTCTCTCTTTTCCTCAGAGCCAAGGTATCCATTAAGGTCTTCATGGAGAGGAAATGGGGCCAGGCTTGGAAGGGTCCTTGTTCTTGGCTAAAAATCCATGGGTAAAGTAGCAAATTGGGTCTCCTTGTGAAACAACCTACCCTTATCTATGGCTTGGAACTCGCTAATATGTTAGCAGTAGCCAAGGCCATGGGGAAGGGAGTCTTCTGAGTAAGGTTTCTCCAAGAAGAGGAACGAAAGGGTTCAAAAGCAGGACCTGTCAACCCCTTCAACATTACGTCCAAGTTCCAGGAGAGCAGATCTTCCTTTCTTGCTTAGACGTATCAAGAAACTTGATGAGGTCATACGATCTGGTACAGATGCTAGATTCAGGACCTGTGTTTAAACACTGAGCCAAACACAGCTCAATACCCCTTAATGGTGGAGGACAAGAGATTCCTAGATCTCCTCGGATAAAGAAGGAAATCCTCAATTTGGGTCACAGATGTATCAGAAGAGTTGTCGAGTCTGAGACATCAGCTTTGGAAAGTCACCCACTTAGCCTGGAAGATGTGGCTAGGAAATCAACACCTACATCTTGCAATAGCCTCTGCAGCATGTCTTGAAAACTCTTACGCTCTGACAAACTTCCGGACAGTCTGTTGCCTGTAAGGGCATGAACTGACAACCCTTTGGTATCTCTTAAAGTGAGAATGTCTGAGTAGACACGGTTTTTAGAGGAAGGAGAATCGGAAAGTCCACCCACAACTGCAGCAGGTTCTGGAACCATTCTTTCATGGGCCACATGACCATGTTGAAGGGCAGAAAGGTGTAGTGGTCCAAGTGGGACCTATCATGCCATATGGTGTCTCTGAAGCCTGAGAACAAAACTGAGAGGAAGGCGATTGTTCCTGGAAGGAGCTACTATTCAACAGCTCAGCTGGTCTGCCAAAACATTTAGTTTGCCCTTAAAAAATTGAGTGACTAGACTCACTTGATTTGATCTGTCCACAGTAGAAGGCCTCTTGCTGTCTGGCAGTCAGAAAAAGAGTGACTGTTGCCTCACCTTCCTATGTACATTAGTCGTATGTACATTAGGACTGAGGTATTGTCTGAATGGACTGCCACAGTCTTGTTGTGAACTAGAATCGAGAAGAACTGAAGCCCTAAGTGAATAGCTTTCAGCTCTCTGACGTTGATGTGAAGGTTCTGTTCTTCTGAATAGATGTCTAAGTCTGGGCTCCGAGGCTGAAGGTTTTTCCTTCCAGAAGTCTATGTTCGGACTGCCACCATGCCGGTCTGACTTAATTACTGGGTTTATGGGGAACATGTAGGTGTCCGCCTGTGTTTCCCTATCCCAGTTGGCCTAGAAGAACTGCGAAACTTTCATCAGAAGTTTGCCTAACTTGACGAACGTCTTGATGGACGACAGAGTCCCCAGTAGCCTCATCCATTGATGGGCTGAGCAAGGCGAAGGGCCTAGAAACTTATGGGCCATCTGAAGGCAGCTGGCGATTCTCTTGGCAGATGGAAAAGCCAGAAAAGTCCAGAGTTGAGACTCATCCCCAAATAGAGGAATTCTTGTGACAGGGCCAACTGGGACTTCTGAAGGTAGATGATAATTCCCAGTTCCTGAGAGAGATGTTCAAGTCCTTCGTGCACCTTTCCCTTGAAGGGGATTGAAGAGGCAAGTCATCCCTTTATGCCTATTATATGAAGTCATTTGCTAGAGGAGCCAGGACCCAAGTGAACACTTGGGGTGCTGTAGAAAGGCCGAAGCAAAGAGCCTGAAACTGGAAGATTTAGTTGGCGCTGGGAGCTTAGGAGCTGGTGCCGGGTGCTCGGGTCAGGCTGGGCGCTCTGAGAGGAGACAGGCGTTTAGGCGCTGACGTGGGGCACTGAGAGAGTGTCCTGGAAGGCGAACCTTACATACTTCCTGGAGTCCGGATGGAAGGGAAAGCGGAAGCATGTGTCCTGCATATCCAAGGTTATTATCCAATCACCCTGGTGAATGGATGACAGGACCTGACCAGTTCGTCTCCATATGAACTTCATCTACCGGATGGAGAGATTAAGGGCACTTGCGCTGCGGGACCAAAGGGAGCTCTCCATGAACGGAATGGAGAGGTCCTCCCTCAGAAACTTAACAATCTACTGTTCTGTCCCTCTGATACTCCACTTCTCCCAAAACTCGAGAAGAATGGCTCCCACTTGTGCATGGAGGACTTCTTCCCCATTTGTTGGGCAAGGACTTGACCTTCTCTTATAGTTCAGGCCAAGAAGCTGACACAGGAGCAGGTCTTAGACCGGACTTGGGCTTACTCCCACAAAAAGGATGTTGCTGGAGAGGAGAGACTGTCTTAGGAACATCTGCGGACAAATCCTCGGGGCATTTGGAAGAATGCGCCAGAAGATCCTAAGTCAACTTCTATGGGCCTGAGGGACTCCTTCAGTGGAACGGGAGCACTGAAATACTCTTTTCTTTAAAACCCCCAGAGAGAAAACAGCCTCAAGTTCAAGAGAGCCATCCCTAATGGTCTTGTCTGCATGAGAAAGAACTCTTAGCCAGTCCGAGACGAAGTCACCAATTAAACCATTGCAATCGTCAATCTTCTTGGCTAGTGCTCTCACCATCCAGTCCAAGAAATTGAAAGCTTCAAACAACTCAAAGAGGTCTTTGACAAGGAGGTCAAGTTCTACTGACAAAAAACATAATTTTTGCCGACGAAAATGCCAAGCGTCGGGAAGGAGCAGCTTCCCCGATGGCGTAGGAAAGAAACCTCCTACGGATTAAGCACAAGGGAGGAAAGACGAAAGAATTACCTTGCTCCTCTTAGCAAAAAATCAAACTTTAATCTCCTTGAGTGCCTTCCTAGAAGACAAGGAAAGCACCACAGTGAGGAGCCTAGGCCTGTCACCTGGATAGCTCCTTATCAGGAAGATCAAGGTAGGCGAGATCAGGGCTAGAAGAAGCTAAAAAAGGGTAGGAAAACTCGTCTGCAAACATTAAAGAAGAGCTGCATAGGCTATGAGATCCGTGTTCGGAAGCGAGCGCTTGGTAACTGGCACCAAATGCTTGGGAGCTGGGGCCAGGCGCTCGGAAACTGGCAGCAGACAATCAACTGGAGCAAGAGCAGGCTCATCAAGATCCACAGGTGAAGGAGGCGAAGTTGAAGGTCTGACTGGAGGAGGCAAAGGAGACTGCAGTCTCTGGAAGATGAAGCCGATGATGGGTGCCTAGGCGCAGGCACTGGGCACCTGGAGTGGGTGCTGGGTGCTCGTGAGTGATGTTAGACACGTGTGAGCAGGTGCTGGGTGCTTGGTAGCTGGCACAGGGCACTTGGCAGCTGGTGCTGGGTGCTCAGAAAGCAGCATGGAACGTCTGGAAGTCGGGTGCTTGGGAGCCAGGTGTGGGCGCTCGTGGACAAAAGTCGAGCGGACAGGTGAGATGTTCCCCGACTGTCCAAAGTGGACAGGTGTGGGTGCTCGTGGACCAAAGCGGACACATGGGGGTTCACTGAGTAACTGAATGAAGACCTGGGACTGTAAAGAGAATGCTTGTACTTCTTAACAGGCACTGGACTCCCCACTGGATTGGGACTCTGACCGAGGCTTGTCAGAAAAGTGCTTAAAAGGACTGGGAAGAGTCCAGGTAACGTCTACGGCGCTTCCTGTCCACGCCACTATCGTCGAACGAGCTTGAGGACAAGCCATGCAGGTCCCTGAACAAGCCTTTCCAATGGCTGTCTACCGACACCTGGGACTGTACAACAGATGCGGTTGAAAGGGCGACTACCCATGGGTAAATCCCCTCAGCCTCCCTTGGACTTTTGGTATGTCTTCTCCCAGGGTTGGGGAGTAGGACAGTGACCTCAGTCTAAGAGAACCGACGGGGCGAGTAGACACCTTCTCCACTTGGACAACACTATCACTTGTCACTTTGCGGGAAGTGGCGCTGGCTGAATACGTTTTCCTACAAACGCCTCCAGTGACGCACCTAACTCCGCCACTGTATTCACTCGTCAAACCTAGACACTAGGCTGGCAATGGCATCTGGTTTGGAAGCGAGGGAGCCAGGTGCAGGAGTGGGTGCATCAAAAGTAGGAGGGCTAGTAGCAGGAGAAAAATATGAAGAGGGAAAGAAGGAATATCAGAGCTATCTCCTAACCTAAGCCGAGGGAAGCTCGTTTCTCGGCTCTCGTGGCTACTTTCCTTTTTCTATCCCTCTCTAACCTATCTAGTTGAGACTTCAGTACCTTCTACTCTCGCTAATCATACATTTATCACAAGTTTTCTACCTACTGTATTTCTGCCCACTACACTTACCGCAAAATTGTATGAGAGTCACACGAAGATTCGATTAATCTGGTTTTGCAACTTTTGCTACAATAGCAAAACTAGGTGACCCTGAATCTGACATAATAACCAAAGAACTAGAAAAGAAATGATCCTGAAAGCTACCAAAGTTTGAAGGCTACTCAAATACGATAACACTTCACCAAAATCTAGCCATACAACTGAAAATCAATAAACAAAAGCCACAGCAAACACCCAATGTCACTCGAGAGCACGGCAGAAACAGATTGAGATTTTCTGCCAATACATTTCCAGTACTCCCGCTGGTGGGCGGGGCTTGCCACCTACACTAAACTGTCAGAGTGCCACCGCAATTTTTTAAATAAAGGCTGCCACATGAGTTAGAAACTACAGCTGTGTAATTACCTGGAAAGTTACTTATATGAAATAATGTTTCCAAAGAATATGGCGTTCATGCGAAAGTAGTAACAGAAAGTGTTTGGAAATACAGAAAAAAAGAGATCAGTTATTAGAAAAACAGACAAACTAACAAATTAAAAAATAAATAAATAAAAATGTAAGTAAAATATTGTATTAGGGTAGTAATTCATTGCATCTTCACTTGAACTTCTGAAGTTCCATCTGCATGACATCGTCTGGTAGGCTGTTCCACAGTCAAACAATCTGAGGAATAGAGGACCTCTGGTACTGAGAAGTTCGACAGTGAGGCACATTTATTACATGTTCGTGCTGCTGTTCAGCAAATCTGGCTGCTCTCGGCAGGAAAAGGGGATATCAACTGTGAATGTGCAAGATCTTTGTTAAAATACAACTTGTGAAAAAGTGACAAACAAAAGACCATCTGGCAATGGTCCAAGTCATAACTGCTAATATTAGGAAACGGAAACCTACCACCACAAACCATGCCATCTAAAGATAAATCTCTGGCAGAAGCAGACATCCACACTGAAGAACAGTGTTCTAGTATAGGAAGAACAAATGAACTAAAACAGGTTGCACTGATTGTCATTGTTAAAAATATACAAGGCCTCACGAACAATACCTAACTTTCGGGCCGCATTTTCTGAAACTTTCATTAGATGTCAGTCAAAAGTTACACCTAGAATAGTTAAAGCTTCAGACTCATTCAGCAAAGTCCCATCTACCTGAAAGGGGGTAAGGGGTGGAAAATCTGTACGAGATCTGCTAATCAATAGTTTTTTCGTCTTCCTGGAGTTCAGCCTCATATCCCACTGACTACACCATTCACTTATCCGGTCCATGTCCCAAATGAGGCGGAGAAGAAAAAAAAAAAAAAGGAGCAAATACCCAGTGCTAACCTTGATCAAGTCACTAACACCAGTCTTTTGTTACTTATCGTGGCAACCTGGCAACAGAAGAACAAAAGTATAGTACAATGGAGGGGAAAGGTCTGACCCTGCTGACCAGAACCCAACTCGTGAAGCTCTCAACTTTGAACCTAACCCAGCAACGTATATGACAAAGCAATATGGAAATAATGAAAATGAACTAGAAATGCAGTTGACCGCCCCCTGTTCGCGGCTTCCCCTACAGTATTTGCGGATTATTCTGTGGAACTTTATCACCAAATTATTCGTGAAAAATTTGGTAATTTGCAGATTTTTTTTGTCGAGAAATAACTAATTACTATATTTTCATGTTATTTTCGCAACTACAGTAAACCCCCCGTATTTGCGGTCTCACGATTTGCGGATTTCTGTGTGGAAAGTATATACACATAATTTTCATGACTAAATGCACTTTTTATGATAAAACTATTAAAATACTCAGGTATAAGCATTTTTAGGGGCGGTTGGTGTTTGAACTATCAAAATAGGGAAAGCTAGGTGTTTTTAGAGGGGTTTTAAGTATTCACGGATTTTAGCTATTCTGGGGGGGGTGTGGTACGCATCCCCCATGAATACGGGGGTTTACTGTAAATACATTTTTTATGACAAATTATTTACTAATTTTCAACCATTTAATATCAAAATATAAACACAGCTATCTATAAATAAAACGTATTCTTTTTTTCAATGCATATTAAATATTAAGGTATATATACAGTAATTACCTTCCCAGTGTTTGCCTATGTACAGTAAACCCCGATATGTGCATTCTCACAATTCGCGGACTCACTGATTAGCAGATTTTTCTATGGAACATATATACACATTATTCGCTGAAAATTCACTTATTTGTGGTATTTTTCACTTCGAATATTCACTAATTACTGTATTTTCATATTTTCAAGACTAAATGCACTTTTTGTGATAAATCTATTAAAATACTCAGGTAACCAGGTAGTGCTCGAGGTATGATAATTCGCATTACAATAATTCGATTTTGCGATGGGGTAAGCAATTAATACCGGTACGACAATATTTATGAAATATTTTAAAATTTTGCGTGGGCACAGGCAGCAGCGTACAATCAGGCGGCAAGAGAGACCAGATTACATTAGACCAAGTTCTTTTCCTCCATCTCTTTATCCCATCTTCTAGTTAAAAGTAAAAGAGAATGATAAAAGTATTATTAGTAACGTTATACTCTTGCGTAAATGCGTACAGCCATAAAGAACCGAACGAGAAACGGTTGTTTTGCTTATGACTGAATCGGATTACAACAGCTGTTTGGCTTGTATTTCAACCATCGTACGGCAGTAAATAATTACCGTAGTTATGTTACAAATGACGTTAAGTGGAATAGGGCAGATATATTTTTACATTGCTTTATACCCTTATTCGCTATACATAAAAGATCGGCAAGGAAATATACTGCTAAATTTAAGCTGCAAGTTGTAGCTGAAGCTGAGAAAACAATGTTCAAGCTGCTAATGACTGAATTATCGTGCATCTGCAACATGGATGAAACTCAACCGTAAATAAAGTTGGAGAGAAAGTATTTTAATCAAAACTACTGGGCACAAAAGAACACATATTACTGCTGTTTTCACGACGATAAAAGATAAATATGTAAAGCTCGTATTATGATGAAATCAAGTGAAAATAGTGAACGGAATCTTGATTTTTTACAAAAAAAAAAAAAAAAAAACATGCCCCCAAATGGCCAGCATCATCCTCATGCCCGAGTATTTTAATAGTTTTATCACAAAAAGTGCATTTAGTCATGAAAATTACATGAAAATACAGGAATTAGTGAATATTTCTCTGTGAAAAATACAGCGAATGGGCGAATTTTCCCCGAATAATATGTAGATACGTTCCACAGAGAAATCTGCGAATACGTAAGTCCGTGATTCATGAGAATGCGTATACGGGAGGTTTCCTGTATACAATATTATTGGACGCAGTGAAGTACAGCATAATATTTTAAAAGATCCATAGAAAAGATGCATATTCGTTATGTTGATGTTTGTATAATACGATACTAATATGTGAATACAGAGTAGAGTATAATGGAGGCTAGGCTACCATATATGAATACGATATACCATAGTGTAGGGTAAGCTAATTCTTCTTTGTGATTCAATTTCTCTTTGTATTGAATTATCATAAGTCAATCTGCATGAACCTCCAGAATTAACTGATAATAATAATTACTATACCATGTATGTATAGAGTATACTTTATAGTGTGGGCTAGGCTACCATATAAGTATACATGGTACTGAATACCACAGTGTAGGCTAGGCTATATTCGAGATACGTTTTTTCCCACAAAAGATGGGTCTTTTTGGATCTAACCCCATCCTAAGTAGGATAATACCTACACTGTATATGTATTTTTAGAGTTGTTTTGTGTTTGAATTATCAAGATAGGCAGTTCTAGATATTTTTAGAAGGGTTTTAAGTATTCATGGTTTTAGCTATTCGGGGTATGGGGCATCCCCATGAATACATCCCCATGAATACAGGGACTGCTTACTGTACTGTACAAATAAACAGGGACTGCTTCAATACTGTGTGAAGCCGAGAAAATGGATGTACTTGAAAACAGAAAAACCTTAATTTGAATAGTTTTCACACACTTAGCTGTAAATAATTTCTGATGAATATATTTGAAAAGCGCCAGAACCAACCGCTCAAAACCGGGACTATATTTTTAAGGGTAATATTTTAAGATAACTTTGAAATGATATTGAAGTGTTTTAGATAACAGTTTAAGGTATATTCTGTGTAGGATGATCGTTTCAGGTATGAGAAAAAATGGATGTCCTGTACTTGAAAATAGGGGTAACTCAAGTGGCTTTCACACTTGGCTGTAAGCCATATACTTTCAAGAGTAATGTTGTAATATGACTTTGAAATTATATTAAAGTGTTTTAGATGATGGTTTAAGGTATATTTGGTGTTGGAACTAATAAAATAAGCAGTTATAAACAATTTTAGAGGGGGGGTTCTGGTTTTTTAACTATTTATATAGCCAGTTACAAGCATTTTTCGAGGGGGATGTCAAGTAATCGCGGATTTTAGTTATTCACGGGTGTTTCTGGTCCCTGTCGTCCCACGAATACTGGGGCTGACTGTATTGGTTTGTAAGACTCAAGATGCAATAATAAATTAAAAATACAAATAGTGGTTCCAACAAAATATTAGGAGTGCAGCTAGGTTTCAGGCCTAACAAATGCTGACACTATAAATATGAGCCTCAGTTGGTAACAAAAGCTGACACTAAAAATATGAGCCTTAGTTGGTAGTGTCAGAAGTTCCTAAGACATCAATCTGCTGTAAATGGAATGGCAGCAATCTCTAGGTTAATCAGTGCAGTGCCTCACTGTGTCCCCTGCGCATATTTTGGGTGTGGTGAACATACTGAGATTATTTTCAAGAAGATTCTATGGTTAATTTTTAAGATATGGCATCCCCCTTTTTTCAGGGAAGGTCCCGAACCATGATACAATTGGGGAATACGCGTCCCCTGCACAATTACTTTATTTGAAAGCTCTGGATATTGTTTTAGATCTAAAAAATTATTTCTGTCAAAATGTTTCGTCTTTGGAAGGCACGTCAGGATCAACATGACCTCCCAGAGAAAAGCTGTGACACAAATATCCTGCATACAGTACTGAATATATGAAAAACTCATAGGTCACAGATATTTTATAAAATACAATACACACAAGATTTTTGATCAGTAAGAGTGGCTAAATGTATTGTGGAGAACCTTGAGAGAATGTTGAGTGTGTCTGGCGTGCATCCTGATTATGAAAACTGTATACGTGTAGAATGCATCAGATATTCTTGAGACGTGAGAACATTCTACCTAGCGACAAGACTTTGTGAGTTTGTTCGTCGGAAACATCCAGATTCCGGATAATTTGTTCATATGTGTTTTATTTTTTGGGCGGAGCCCCAGGGTGTGAAGGGGTTAGTTATCAAACAATTTGTCATTCGAAGATCAACACCGAATATTATTAGAAGCCTTTGGTGAAGGTTCTGTGGTTCAAGACCTGTTGATTGTGAACACTGCTGTTTGGAGGCAGGAAACATTTTAGATTTCTCAAACTGTAGATTGTTCTTTTCACTTAACATAGATCTCACTTATGTCATGCATTTTCTACACTGTGTATACTATACTTTATAATCAACATGGGAGAAATTCCCATATCTTTATTATTATGCATTTGTTTAATAATGGTTTTATTTGACTTCTTCAGATGTTTCGCTGAGGAAGAGGTTAAGATGTATTCATTGGGAATATACTGGACTTTGACTTATTTCAACCTATTATGAGGAAACTATTTAGAGAGAATAATTAGTTGAATATGGTGAACTGTAATATGTTTGATCATTTGGTGAACATTAGTATTCCATTTTATTTCATCTCTTGTTTCTTGCAATCCAGTTATATTAGATTATTGTCCAATAAATTACTTAGGGTAATGCTTGTTTCACTGTAAACCTGAGAGAGAGAGAGAGAGAGAGAGAGAGAGAGAATGCATGTGTGTGTATGTACGAACGTACGAAGCCAGTAGCCACTTGGATGCAGTCACCATCAAGCTACCAAAAGATGGGACTTCTTGACTATTAGCAAAGTTAAGCCATGGGGTTTACTCTCGGTTGGGTAACGTGTACATAATCATTTATACTTCCACAAAGATGCTCTATACAATCTATAATTACAGCATAAAAGATAAAAACAACACACCCCTCTCAAGACGTTCATTCTCACTTAACTTACCTGCACTGTGAGGTCCTTGAGGGCAGCACTAGCTTCGTACTCCTCCCACAGGGCAGCCACCTCCCGCACCGTCCAATCACTGACGAGCTCCCTGATAACTCGGGCATGGTCACACGACTTCGAGGACCGCCGTCGCCGAATTAGCCTCTTGCGAAGCGTTGCCAGGCTGGTTAATTTTTTCTTCTTTTCCCTGCAAAAAGACAAATAACTAAGGAACTGTATGTTCTTTCTCTCACTTCTTTTCCCTCTCACTGACTCCAAAACATACACTGAGTACAAACATACTGGCTCTAGTCTTCTCCAGGGGAAACTGAAAGTAATAAGAAATATAATTGTGTTCATGGTACATGAAAGAAAAGGGTCAGCATAACGAAAAAACTTCCATATGCTACCAGACACCATAGCTGGTATTGTTCAAGTGAAAAGAAGGAAACACTGATATTATTCAGATGAAAAGATGGAAATACCAAGAAGAGAGAGAGAGAGAGAGAGACTCCAGATAATTGGAAGAGAGTATAAACCATGATCAACTGCATTCAAGACATGGAACACATATGTTTGGCTAATAAAATAGAAAAAAAGCAAAGAGTAGAATTGTTCCAATGTTATGGGTACACTCGAGTGTAAAACACAGAAGAAAATAAGTCTTCAAAAGGGCAGAGAGATGAAGTGGAGTTACTGGAACATACAGATATGAGTATCCAGGACACACACATACTGCCGATGGACCTTCCGTGTATGTACCAAAGCAGCTAATATTTTGGAAGTTCTTAAACATTAAGCCATCTCCCCCTAACAGAGGAATGGCTCCACAGTAAGAAAATGGAGGCTGCAACAACCTTTCTTATACTGCCAAGTTATGGACAAACCCCAGTGCAGTAAAACTTCCACAAACTTAGCCCCCTACACTTACAAAGAGGGCTCATCAGCAGTAAACTGAACCCCTCTTTGTATGTCATTTACCTCTATCTTGCACTCAATCAAGTGCTTCCCCAATATAAAGGCTTCTTTCCAGTATCTATTTTGCCTTATACTAAATCCATTCCTCTTCTAAGTCTTCCTCTCGTCTTCCGCTTTAGTACTCTTGAATAATACACACGTTTAACAAACCTATCATCACTCCTCTATCCACATAACCAAACCTTCTCAAAATACAGTACTTTCATCCATCCAGTCACTTATGCTAACCTTTCTACCACTTCTACACATCCTTGCTTTCCTAATCCTATCAATTCTTTCTCTAGGTAAACAGCTCATCTCAACATCTTCAATCTTTTATCTTCCATTTACATTCAACAACTGCATTTCACTATCATTACAGTCTTCCATACACATCTCAAGTTTCATATAAGTAACTTACTAAGTAATCACATAGCTATACAGTAGTTTCTAACTTGCATGACAGCCTTTTATTTAAAAAAACTGCGGTAGAACTTCGACTGTTTAGTGTAGGTGACAAGGCTCGACCACTAACGGGAGTACAGCACTTGAAACGACTTGGCAGAACACCTCATTCTGTTTCTGCCGGCTCTTGAGTAAACATCAGGGGTTTGTAGCAGCTTTTGTTCACTGGTTTTCGGTTGAATAACTGGATTTCAGTGAAGTATTATTGCTTTTTTGAGTAGTCTTCATGCTTTGATCAGCTTATTAGCTAGGATTCTAGTTTTTGTTATCAATTATGTCTGATTCTGGGTCATCAAGTTTATGCTATTGAAGCAAGGGTTGCAAGACCAGATTAACTAAATCCTCTTACGATTCGTGTACAATCTGCAGTAAGTGCAGGGGGCAGGATTGCAGTAAGGAGACAACTTGTGCAGAAGGTAAAGACTGGGATGATAAGAAGTGGAAAGTACTTAAATCTCACCTAGACAAGTTAGAGAGGGACAGCAAGAGGAAGGCGGCCGTCAGAGCCAATAAATGGGTTTCACTTAGCCAACGATCTACAACTAAGCCTAGGTTAGCCATACCAACGTTCACTACTCCAAAGTCCTGCTTTCCATTTACTCCCATAACCACTATCTGACTCGCACTTACTCTCGTGCAAACGACCCCATTCACGACTCATTTTCTTCTCCTATATCTTTGTATCTACATCTACTATCTTTTCTCAAGCTTAATGCATAACCAAGTCCATGAGCTACCAAACAGCTATGAAGACTTAATACACCCTTGTCCCAAAAAGCACTTTTACACCAAACCAGTCACTCTCCAGCCTACAAGTTCTAAGACGTGATTCACTTTCATTGCAAAACATTTTAATTGCTCTCGATAATTCACCCTCTATACCATACAGTCTCAACATCCTCCATAATGGCTACATCAATTCTACCTTAAGCTCTTTTTTTAGGTCTATATATGCCATAAAGGCTACACCTTTCCCTTTACTTTCAAACTTCTCAAAGAAGAAAAACCTGATCCACACCTCTCCCTGTCTATATTCACACCATTCTCTCCCTGTCAATCCTGTCATCAATTTTACTAAACAAGTAATATTATGCACATAGTTCTTCAGGTGCCTCTACCATCTTTACCTTTATGAAAAAGAGCAAAGAATCCTTACCCTCAGTACCATAACCTTTCTCATACACACCACTAAACCATTATTACAACTGTACTGCAGCATTTCCATTCTAATCCCCCCAATTCCAAGTGTCTTTCAATTCTCAAACTCCTCAACTGCTCTTCTTTCAATCTCAACAGTCACTTCCACAAGCATCATGAAACCCTTATCCTCTAAATCAAATACTAAATCTTGAAAATATCCAATCCACCAACCCAAGACTGTGTTTGCTTCAAACAGTATCTCTTAAATTCCACCTTTTACTCCAAGATCAATTGTTTATAAACTTTTCTGCATTTACTTCCCCTTAAAGAGACATTTTATTTTCCACAGTATTCTTGTCCACTTTCTCCCAACTCTTTTTAATGCAGTACTTGGTTTTTTTCTTTCTTTCTTCTTAATGAACCAATCCACTCTCCTGTATACCTGCATATAATCTCCTCTGTCATGTGACTGCACCTCAAAAATTCTTTTTGTCCCCTCACTACATCTTTATTTTCTCATCCTACTATTTATTGTTTTTATTCCCTCTTCCCAATTTCCTATACCACAATTACACCCTGCTGTCCCTATGGCTCCACTCTCAAATTTTATATACTCCTAATTAACTCCATCCACCTCAGTGTCTTTAACCATGGCCGACAATTCATTTGTATTTCTCTATTGTAAGATCTTTTAACTTACTTACATAACTCACTTTTCCTGATTACAACAACCACATTTTCACTCGTTCCGCTCCAACTTACAGCAAAATCGACTTTTTCGTCAAAAAAAAAAAAAAAAAAAAAAAAAAAAAAAAATTATTATTATATCTCCAGGCAATTTTCACACCATTATCTTCATCAACTTGCTGTTCCATCTACTCTGGGCTAGGCATAACACAACCTCATCTTATCTCTTTCCCAAGTATACAGTAAATCCTTCTTCTTTGGAAAACAAGAATTTAATGTTGTACGTATACGATGCAATGTGCTGCATTAAGCCTGCATATATACATTTTAAGGCATTAGATACATAAGCCTTGTTTCACTCAATATATACAAATCCAGTATACATACCAGCCCAAATAAATATACCCCAGTTAACATGTATCATACCTGTGAGCTATATTGCATGCACACACATATCGATTCCCTCCCTACATGCACACTACAGATTACCACCCTTCACTTCAAGAAAGCGAAAGCATACCATCCATTATTACTTACAATCAAAGAACGCAAAAAGGAGTCTCAATTTGTTTGTACTTACGCGCTGAAGATGGCTTGAGGACCAACCCCCGCATCAGCCTGACATGATGCGTTGACCCCCATCCTCTTCATGCACAGTCACCTTTGGGCCAGACAAGAAAACTGCATATAAGTACATCTGATTACTGTATTCAGTTGTAAATGTTGACGTTGATAGCAGCACACTTCTATAAATACAGAACATGTGTACAGCATGTAACTATATATACAGAGTATATATATATATATATATATAAAATCATGAAGCTACAAATGTCGCTTACTATCAAATTCACGCTACCTCGGGAATATGGGGAATTATCACCGAAGGAGAATTTATAAGTGATAAATGGACTGGTACTGCGGGGTCGCGATCCCTCGTCACAGATACTCATCCAGCAACTCCAGTCGACGTCCTACCCTTCGGTGATAATTCCCCACCGGGGATATTCCCAAGGTAGCGTGAATTTGATATCAAGCAACATTTGTAGCTTCATGATTGTATATAAATCACGGTGTGATAAAAAGTTTCATATATATACATATATATATGTATATATGTGTGTATATATATACACACACACAAATTGTATAGTACACAATCTCTGACACAAAAACCTCTAACACACACACACACACACTGCTGAATAACACTGAAATGAGCGATCAAAACTCGTGCTCGACTTCTGTTCTAAAAAAATATTCAATGTTTGTCAACCAACCACACATACACACACACTTGCTTCTCCCTCCTCCCTACCTCCCTAACCCCTGGACCCCTTTTAAGGACGATGTGAGAGTTCGGTAACTGCCTCTGTGCATCAAATGTCAGCCCAACATTCACTAGAACAAAGCCTTTCATATGTATGTATGTATGTATGTATGTATGTATGTATGTGTATGTATGTATGTATGATATAACTAGTCATTTTTAGAGACAGGAGATACGATGATAATCAACCAACCTAATAACTTGGTGACATTGTTTTCATGTGAACGTGACAGAAATTCAAACTACATAAAGACGCCACGTGTCTCTTAGAAAAATCCACAAGGCATTTTAAAGGAATTAGTAGAACAAAAACAGCCAACGATTGTTCAGCTCTCCATGGAAAAAATAATAAGGCTCTAACAAAGTAAGCAAGACTCTCTCTCTCTCTCTCTCTCTCTCTCTCTCTCTCTCTCTCTCTCTCTCTCTCTCTCTCTCAATAATATATGAGGACTTCAAATATTCACTAGTGGCGGCTGATCGATGGCTTGTTGCTAAGCTTGGGAGATCTCTTAGTCTTAGGTCGCGATATGCCTTATCAATAATCAAAGGATTTACCGCTGCGCATCTGTTCTTCAAGGTTTTTTTTGACAATCAATCGAGTTGAGTATTAAGTTCGTGGGATTTCTTCGTATAACAACGTATAAACGAAAGTGTTTAAAATCCGAGAAACCTTTGTTCGTTTACCGTAGACATTTGTCTCAATATCTGAGTAATCTTTGTTCGTTTACCGTAGACATTTGTCTCAATCTTTAGCAAAAGTGAATATATTTCAGCCTGCACACACGCATTTTTCGTCTGCACTACGTTCAACCGTATCATACGTATTTATTCGAATGCACGAATTATACAAGTACTTACTGGTCAAGATTCTGACAGTCATGCTCTTCCGTGACATAAATTAATTGTTTGGGGGAAAAAAAAGTTTTGCACATTTACTAGAATCAACTTGTTAACTGCGTCGCAATTTCGCAACCAACTACGCAGAAACTAACACAAAGGTTCGGCGAAATATTGTCCGTTTCCAATGACGGGGAAATCACAAGAGCTACGCGCGCTACGAGTTTTAATTAGCGGTATTGACGTTGTACAGAGTATCCACGCCCCCTCCGGGTCTGACCAAACTTTTATTGTGTTGGGTTAAATGTAAATAATGTTTTCATGTTGAAGGAAGTCACCAACTGAAACGAACTTTTCGATGACTTTTAATCCATTCTCTTGTCATGGACACCTAGAATGCCTTGTTTCATCTACCACGATTTCTGCTAACCACTGATCTGACCATTACATGGGAAACGACCATCTTCAATCGGAACCTGAAACAAATTCTTCCTGCCTGGGCTTGAAAGCTTCGCTCCGTTGTCATTTGCCTTATGTTTTCGTTCATTCATGTCAAGTTTCTTTCAAAAGATAAGTCCAACTAACTGACGCTTCATCAATAGATATTTTTCGCACCAAGTCCCCTACCAAGAATCATAACCACCGTTTACCGAGGTGACCGCGTTCAGAAATTCCACAAAGCTTTCGGAACATCACTCCATTTTGACGTTTTCACGTTTCCATTTCCACAGCCAGGAGAGCACAGGTCCCACTAGGCTCTGGCCATTAATGTAAAAACAAAACTTCTTTATTTTTTGTGATCCCCCACTTTTCAGTCGACCATTTTTAAAATACACGTGAAAACAAAACAGCGCAGAGCACTTTCCATGCGGCCATGAACGCTTGACATTTAAAAAACAAAAGGATCTTTTGGACACTCCTTTCGGCCCCTGGGAGATGACTGCAAGCGCACAGTTCGAGGCTTTCCAAATCCCCTGTAGCGGGCAGCGATGCTCGCTGACATGGCACAGCGGAGGAACGCGTCACCCTCACATTCAACGTTTCAGGGACATCAAGCGAATGATAAAACGTTTTTGAAGCATACCACTGTGCACTGATATGCCATGCCGAAGGCCCTTCGTTCAACTAAAGGCGCTGCCACTCCAGTACTTCTTCTGGTGGTAATGGTATAGGCTAGGTTATTATCAGGTATTAAACGATTTGGCCAGTGTGACCACAAGAGCACCTCTGTTGCCCTTACTGACAGTACTGTGGAAACACAGGTTCACCCTCCCTTTTTTCCCACCAAAAAAGGGGGGGAAAAACACCGTTTGTGTGATGGTGCCTCAACATGTTTGAACTGAAGGCCACTACTTAGGCCTTCTGTAAAAAAAAAAATAAATAAATAAATAAATAAATAAATACACTGATTACACCACAAACATAAGTAAATGACAGTTAAGTTAAAAACAAATATATTTTTTTCTCTGCTTGGGATTAAAAAAGCGCATTATGCCTTGGGAGTCATCTCCCGTCGTGCTTCGCATCAAAACAAGGTAGGCTCCAAAACGCGCAATGTCATCCAAGTGCGTCGGAGGTTTCTAGTGATTCTGGCGTTTGTATGAGAGAGAGAGAGAGAGAGAGAGAGAGAGAGAGAGAGCATTACGTCGCAGGTACCAACAACCACACTTGATAAAATCACCTCCCTACAATCTTGGAAAGACTTCGTCAGTATCAGCAACTGCTGTGAGCAAGTCTCATTAATGGTCTCGACAAAAAAGCCACCATGCAAGGTCTCACAGGAACATCACAAATCGCTGCTCGAAATTTAATTGATTTCCTTTAGAAATCTTGTTAGCAACGTCATTGAACAAATATGCTGCCGTAAGACCGATTTCTTTAGCAAAATAACAAACGCCGATGGAAAGAAAAAAATTCAAAGTAAAAAGTGATAACGATAAACAAATGAGACAGCCTGTACTATCCTCACCAGAGACTTCTATCTCTTATTTGATTGCTTTATGACTAAACCATTTTACAGCTCAATTAAAAACACTGATCAAACCAACCTGCCAATGAGATATTCTACAAGCCCCAGCATTCCGTTGAAGCAGGAACGCCGCAGAGAAAGCGCAAGTGTTTGAGCCAATATTGACATTAGGCATTTGAACATAAGGTTCAAAACTTGTGCACGAATTTCGGAGGTCCAAAGGTTGAAAAGATACTGACGAATCGCTCGAGCTTTCTCAGAGTGGATGATTTTTCCCACTTCTCTATGCGAGGAAACAAAATAATAAATAAACCTACTGAGCAAAATTCCAAGATGAATAAGTTTCCATCTGTGGATTAACAGGACTGAAAAAGGTGTTGACGGTCGAACAATGAAATGCGTCACAATAACACGAGTACTGTCTATATTCCACAGCGCAGATGAATCAAAATACACGCCATTACGAAAAAATTCATACCAAATAAATGGATATATGACTAGAGAGGTATCTGTGGATTTGTCAAGAGAGAATTAGCAAATTAGGTCGGAATAATAACAAAGACATATTGTATGGCGCACGCTCAGGGGAGAATGACGGAAAATGGAATGGCCCAGGACAATCACATGACATCTTAAACTCTCCGAGATATTATGCAAATACATTCAGGACAGGGTAGTGGGGCGGGAAGGGGGTGGGGGGAGGGGAGATCCCAGGATAATGATTTTCTTCAAGCATAATCACTCAATATTCTCAAGTAAGTTGATAAATTTCTTCGATGAGCCTTGCACATCCATATACGGAGTGACGAAACAGAAGACTCCCTTCTGCTTGAAAGAGATCGAGATGTCCCCTCCCCCGCCCCAATTGTACTCAGGAACCAAACACAATTTTGGTCAACACCAACCTCCCTCCCCACCCCCTTACCCCCTGCAACCAATTCGCTAAAACATCCCCAACATTAAGTCACGGTTCCTTTCTTAACGGACATAATTAAAAATGACGTGAAAACATTTGGCTGCGATTACAGAAACTCAGTAATAGTTGTCAAAACATACTACGCATCTTATATATACTGAAATCTCGTTTTCTAAATGATTCTATTATCGCGTTATAGTCATGTAATAACAACAAGGATGAACACTGCAAATCAAATGCACACCAAAATTATAGGAGTAAACACAGAGAAAAAACTTCCATAAAATGGGATAAAAAAAAAAAAATAAATGACTTCTTCACAAGCAGCAATATATATGCATTCCACAAAAGCAGCAACATGCACAACACAAAGAGAGAGAGAGAGAGAGAGAGAGAGAGAGAAACATCGTGCTCAGCACTGAAGTGTCATTAGAAAACCGACTGACCTGTCCCTATAGAAGAAGGGTGGGCCAACCACCTCAAAATCTGGCGTTTGGCCCACCGCCACCCCCCTCTTTCCACTCCTGCCGACAGTGCCGCCGTATCTGTAGTAATAATTCATTGTCGCAGCACAAGCAACCGAACAATCACAACCGGGTTCGGATCAATTTCCGAAATCAATTCTGATCAACAGCAGACAAGCGGCGGCGGCGGCGGAGGAGGAGGAGCAGGAGGAGCAGGAGGAGGAGGAGGAGGAAGCACCACGCCTCTCCGTTTCCGCCATTGTACGATCGGTGTCCCAGTGACCCTCGTAATTTTCCAAGTGGGCAGCATCCCCACCCGGGCCCTGTCTCTTCTCTGCCCTGCCCTTCCCTGCCCTTCCCTTCTCTCAAGGCGTCTCTGACATGGACTTCGATTCCTGCTCGGGCAAGGTCTCACTTCACCACACACCGCCCGCCCGGAGCACTCGCGAGATAAGGCAGTCACCCACTGCGTCGTTGCTGTTCATCTCCTGATGCATGGGGTCGGCTCAGCAGTGGCAGCGGCAGTAGCAGTAGCAGAAGCGGCAGCAGCAGGAGGAGGGGGCCCTTCGTGGTGCGTAATTCCAAAATCAATCCCATTCCAGAACTGCGTGTGCTTTAATTTTCGGCGTTTATCAAAACGAGCGGATTTTCCGAAGATCCGTCACTATTCCCCATCGCGTTTATTTCAACTGAGGTCAGCACTGGAGGAGGAGGCCGCCGCCGCCGCCGCTGCAGCATCCACAGTTGGGTGGCGAGATTTATCCGACTTCTACGCGGGTGGAAAATCGCCACGGAGGGGTAACTGCGATTACGAACCACTCGGCGACTGCTGCTACGCTTCTCATATCCCACCGCCTCTTTCCAATGGCAAAAACCGTATAAGCCTTCGGCTCATCGTCATCATCTTTTGCCCGAGAGAGAGAGAGAGAGAGAGAGAGAGAGAGAGAGAGAGAGAGAGAGAGAGAGAGAGAGAGAGAGAGAGAGAGAGAGAGAGATTTCAGGGGGCTCTCTGGGTCAAACCGACACCAATAGAACAGTTATTTATCCGTCCCCAAACGAAAGCCAAAGAACACCGTCGTCCATTCAAAGGAGTGAGGCGGTCGCGCGATAACGGTGTACAGCAGAGCTGATCTGGCAAACGACAGGGAAACAGCAGAGAAAGCGACAGCACACAGATGCTGGAAGGGGGATGGATGTTGTGACAAACAGGGAGAGTGAGAGAGAACGAAAAACAGAGAGAGAGAGAGAGAGAGAGAGAGAGAGAGAGAGAGAGAGAGAGAGAGAGAGAGAGAGAGAGGGAGGCTCAGCAACTAGCTGGCTGGGCAGAGAGCCAGGCCTCTTTGCGGGAGGCAAAGTTGGTCAAATACATCCCCGGCTGGGGCGAACGAGTCTACCCCCATGTCGCCATTCGGGCAAGACGGAGCGGCCATGGCATCGTCTTCCGTTCAGGCTAAAAGCGTTAAATGAATGGGATTTCTCTCACCGAGAAATTACACGGGGAAATAGGGACGCCGGAGGCACCTTTCCACGATGAAAGACCTCCAGGGGGTTTACAATGGAGGATGACGAACTCCTCAAAGATGGCAGGGTGAGAGAGAAGAGAGCGAGAGAAGACAAAGGTTCCTGGAAGAGGTGATGGGGTGCTGAGGGGTGGGGAAGGGACGGGGGGAGGACGGACACCTTCCAGACGAGGGAACAACACCAGTAACCATAGCAACGACCCCACCACCTCATTTCATTCCCCCCCTTCTTCCCTATGCAAGCCTGCTCTCAACACCATCGTCCATTACCCTCACCCGCGCCCCCCCCCCCTTTTGTATGGAAGCTCCCCTCCCTCGGGGTCACTAGGAGGAACTATAGCTCCATGCTGCTACCAACAGCCTTCCACGCGTTATCACTTGGCAAAACAATCTCTCAAAAATTATAACTTATCTTTTGCATTATCATTCGACCTTCCAAGCGCGCGCAGACCTCATCCAACGAAAAATAAAACGGCTTCAACTTTGTGTGTCATTGCCCTGGTTTCGTTCGTTCGCCATTATGTATTTCATAAAAAAAAAATAAGAACGAAACAATCAACTTTACCTATCCTGCAAATAATTAACGGAGAAATTTTTACACCGAGAATTACGTGTAAACAAATGAAAGTAAGTAAAACGTGCACCCAAGTTTCTTCGCCGTAATCGAGTTTCCTATATGAGCTGCGGCCCATGAAGCTTTCAGCCGCGGCCGGGTGGTGGCCTGTCCTATATTGTTGCCAGACGCACGATAATAGCTAACTTTCACCTAAATAAAATAAAAACTACTGAGGCTAGAAGGCTGCAATTTGGTATGTTTGATGATTGGAGGGTGGATGATCAACATACCAATTTGCAGCCCTCTAGCCTCTGTAGTTTTTAAGATCTGAGGGCGGACAGTGCAGATGGGCAGACAAAGCCGGCACAACAGTTTTCTTTTACAGAAAACTAAAAGACTGTCACATCTTGACTGGCACCATCTCAAAAAAAAATATATATATATACAAACGTCCTTATAATATCAATTCAAACTCTCTTTAATATCACCTCAGGAATAATATATTTTCATATATGTTACCCGAAGGGGAATTTTTAGTTGATGATAACGTCGTCGTCTCGTGGGCTCGAACCACGGAAGACAAGAACTCAGGACTACAGTGACGCGAATTTTAACCACACGGCCAACAAGTGAGGTTTAAGTTGAGCCCACGAGACGACGAACTTATTATCAACGAAAAAATTCCCCTTCGGGTAACATATATGAAAATATATTATTCCCGAGGTAGAGTGAACTGATATTAAAGGACGCTTGTAGCTTAATGCTTGTATATGAGTCACGGTGATGTGATAAAATTCATTCATATATATATATATATATATATATATATATATATATATATATATATATATATATATATATATATATATATATATATATATATATATATATATTCTTCTTTTAACGTGCTTTTATTCCCATTTTTTGTATGGGGTAAGCACGATGCCTTCTTTTGAAGGACTTTTGATTTGGCTTTTAGGGGTAGACCTGTGGTCTCGATATATATATATATATATATATATATATATATATATATATATATATATATCAAAGAGCAAATTGGGGTTCCAGGAACACTCACGACAGGCACAGAGGCGTGGCAGAGGACTGAGAGTTTAACTTCGGAACAATCTGTCTAATAAATAATGACTCCAGAACCGTTACCAGTCGGTCATTCGAGGTCCTACCCAATATTTCAAGATCATCATATTTTATTTTATGTTTACGTTTAAGAGCACGGCCTCGTGTGCTAGAGAACTCAGGGTTCGATGGTTTAAGCCCTGTTCTGTGGCTAACACCGCGATGAGAATCTGTTCCCACCTTCAGCATCCTCCATGGGCAACCGACGTGTGTCCCCAGGTCACATCTGGGGCAAGTGAATTTGTGTATTACACCGGAGGTCAACCTCCATGGGCAACCGACGTGTGTCCCCAGGTCACATCTGGGGCAAGTGAATTTGTGTATTACACCGGAGGTCATTAGTGGGGTCAACTTTTCTCTGTACTTAGAGAGCCAATCCTTGAATGTTTCTTGGTATTAGCTTTACATTAATAGCTGGAATATGGCGACTGATGACTTTGTATAATTCTTCATGAAAAGACTTTTTATGTACTAGTGGAAGATTGCAAAATGTGGCAGTTTTGGAACAGTAGGCACCACGCAATTTGCAATGAAAACTGTTTAAAAACTTGTTAACGTTCCTAAAGACAAGCTACGACAGGAAGTAGTTGTCGGCAAAATACTTTTGGGGATAAATTATTTCCTCATGGAAAGAGATCCAGCTGGAAGTTAAACTAAAAGCCCTACGTAATAGGGTCGATAATGATTTAACCTAAATAAAAAAAAAAATGCAATGACTGCAAAAATGAGATCCCAGGCCCGAAAATGCGTTTTCTCTCAAAATCGTGGTATTAAAACGATCACTATTCCTAAAAAACTAAAACGCCTCAAAAGGATTGCGTCATTATTTTCATATTCAGTGGTAAACTTTATATTTTGATGTAAACCATTAATCAACATCTTTTGATGTAAACCATTAATTAACATAATCTAAAAAGCTGTCTGCATCGCCCCGGTTTCTGAAAAGCGAGAAGGTATCATCAACATACCATCGGTGAAACAGAGGGTCGTATGCTAGCGGACAGCACGTGCTTCTGCAAGGAGCTCATGAACATAATAGCAAATGTGGGACAAGCCGGATTTTAAAAAGTTGTTACAACTGGCTGGCAGTGCCGGACAATGCCTTCGTTTTTAATGGTAAGTCTAATAAACAAACGGATGGTATGGCAACGGGATTTCCACTCGGTCTCCCACCTTTGCTAATATGTTCAAGATAGCTGTCCGCTGATGTACCAGCCTCTGTTTACTGATGAGACCTCCTTGCTTCTCAGAAACCGGGACGATGCGGATGGTTCTTTAGATTGCGTTAATATATGTCGTTTAATATCCAATTCACGCTCCTTCGGGAATATCCCCGATGGGGAATTATCACCGAAGATGGCTCGTGGGTAGACCGTCGACTGGAGTTGTTGGAAGGTAACTGTGTCGAGGGATCGAGACCCGGCAGTACCGATTTATTTATCACTTATAAGTCCCCCTTCGATGATAATTCCCCATCGGGGTTATTCCTGGAGTAGGGTGAATTGGATGTTAAACGACATTTGTAGCTTCATGATTGTATAAAAGTCACGGAGTGATAAAAATTTCATATATATATATAATATATATATATATATATATATATATATATATGTATAGTATATATATGCACACATACTCATACATATATGTATATATATACATATACATTTATATATAATATACATATAATGATGATATATATATAATATATATTTATATTTAATGTATATATATATATATATATATATATATATATATATATATATATATATATATATATATATATATATATATATATATATATATATATATATATATATATATATATATATATATATATATATATATATATATATATATATATATATATATATATATATATATATATATATATATATATATATATATACATAATAGGAATGGAATGGAATGGAATACAGAGTTTAGGCCAAAGGCCAAGCACTAGGACCCATGAGGTCATTCAGCGCTGGAGAGAAAACTGACAATAAGCAGGTCTGAAAGGCGTGACTGGAGGAAAACCTCATAGCAGTTGCGCTGTGGAATAACTGTTAGGAGAGGGCAGATATCAAGATGGAAGAAACAAAATATGAACGGAGGTACAGTAAAATGGAATGAAGGGGGTCGCAGCTAGGGGCCGAAGGAAGGGACGCTGCAAAGAACCTTCAGTAATGCCTACAGTGCACCCCGAGGTGCACTGGCCCTACTTCCCTATGGAGCTTCCATAATGGCCAGTTGGCTCAATAATCCATTCATATATTCCTACCTTGGCTTCTAGGAACACAAACCTGTTATTTCACATATCTGATTCACCTTCTCGCTCACCCTACCTACCGTCTTTTCTATTTGGTCATAAATACAATTACTTCCATTCTTCCATATATTCTCATCTACTTTCATTACTCAATCATCCCGGTTTGCATACACCCCATAACGTAACTACTGGTACAATTTCTCCTCTTGTTAACACCTTCAGTCTCACCTCAGATCCATTTTCACACCAAAACTAGTCACTCGCCCCTTCTACAGATTCTTTCTTGCTCTCTCAACAACTTACATCTTCAATAATCTACATTTTCTCTCTATTGATTCAATGTGCTTCTTCTAGGTCCATGCAAACACACACATCTTTTCGTGTACTGTCAAAGTCACCAATTAATAGTTTCATATGAAAACAAAAGATCCGCACACAATTTCTTCCTTGTATAAACCCACAATGTTTCTTTCCTGTTAATATTTGTCATCTGTAAACCTGTTCTATGTAAATCCTACCATACACCTTCCCTTGTATACTAGGTGATGTTATGCCCCTATAAAGTTCCTCACTGGATAGGTCGATATCATACTCGACTAACACTCTGCTGGGCCCGCGTTCGAGTCTCCGGCCGGCCAATGAAGAATTAGAGAAATTCATTTCTCGTTATAATGTGGTTCGGATTCCACAATAAGCTGTAGGTCCCGTTGCTAGGTAACCAATTGGTTCTTAGCCACGTAAAGTAAGTCTAATCCTTCGGGCCAGCCCTAGGAGAGCTGTTAATCAGCTCAGTGGTCTGGTTAAACTAAGGTAATCTTATGCCCCTATAATCATTAGTATCTTAAATTACCTTTACCTTCATTCAGTGGCACAAATACTCCTTTCATTCTTGACTTTAGAACCTTTTCTTACTCCAAAAGTAACCTAGCAACCCTGGTTAGCCACTCAGTCACACTACCACCCCGTACTGCTCTGTGCCATCTCATCTGTACTCCCATTAGGCTAACTCCTGTGTCGTTCAATTCTTTATCCTCTAAGTGCCCTCCTTATGGGGTCTCGAGTCACCCCCATGATCATTCTCAAACTTGAGCTAACCCACTCTCTCTCTCTCTCTCCGTCATATTCCAGTCAACAAATCCTCAAAATTCTCAGTACATAGACAGCGCCTCTTTTGCCTCTTTTGTTCTGAGATCCTTTTGTTAATTACCACTCTCTCAAACAGTTCTACGGACGAACTTCCTCCTGCTTACCTTATTCCCCTTTTTTATCATTTGCCTCGCTTTTTTCCTCTCTCACCAGAACACCTTGTCCACCCTCCTGTGCACATGGTCATCTCTGTTTTGCAGTGCACCTCAAATCATCTCCCGTTTTTTCCTACATTAAACTTCTCATATCCGCATCGCACCAGTCGCTATTTTGGAATGGAATATAGAATTTAGACCAGAGGCCAAGCACTGGGACCTATGAAGTCATTCAGCCCAGAAAGGGAAACTGACAGTAAAAAGATCTGAACGGTGTGGCATGAGGTACAGTAAAAGGAATAAAAGGGGTTGCAGTTAGGGGGTCGAAGGGACGCTGCAAAAAACCTTTTCAGTAATGCCTACAGTAGCTTTTCCATTCTAGTCCTCACCCAATTTTCTATCCCAATTGTACTTGTGTATGCTTTGTTTGGGAACCCTGTGTATCGAACGAAAACCTATCCACAAATTACTTCTGTTCTCGTTTAATTCAAAATCGTCTCATCTGCCCATAACCTATTCTGTTCCTCTGCCTAGGACCTTCTCTGGCGCTTGAACCGCCCAACAGAACCATCTCTCGCACTCCACAGACCCAGCAAGGAGAAAAGCAGATATTCCATTGCACTGGAGAGAGAGAGAGAGAGAGAGAGAGAGAGAGAGAGAGAGAGAGAGAGAGAGAGAAAGCGCATTCAGAAAATAACTGAGGTAGGTTTTTGAAGGACAAAATGGCTTTAATTCAATCTTTTGAGAAGTAAAACAAAGTTAGTTATGAAACTGGTGTTCCTTGATTACGGATGAATTAATACAACGGTGGAGCTTGACACGGCCCTACCCAAACAGAGGCTTTATTAGAGGGAAATCTAAAAAGGTAAGCCGTGATATCTAGCCCAGACACGTCTGAAGCAGCCAGGGGGGACTATAATGTTGACAGAAGTGAAGAGCTGAATTACCTTTTATTTGAGAGAATAAAGGAATCCGGTGTGAGGGGACAGAGAGGTTATTGGAAGCTGTTGTCCTGAAGTTCACAATACCACCAGATCAATTTTCAGACTGGTTCTCGAGATCAGAATAGCTGAGACTACGCAGCCCAATTCAACACTGAGTGCAATCGTCAGTAGACAGGTCGCGATTCAAAGAATGAGGAATGGGGACAAGTCAGTCGCAGGCAAAATCATAAATAAGCAAAGGGAGACTGGAAGAGGTTGATGTTAAGCGAAGAAAAATAGTGTATATATGTATGTATTTGTAAATGTACATGTATATGTATGTATGTATGTATGTATATATGTAACTGTATGTGCGTATACATATATCATATATATAGTGTACACACTCAAGTTCATTTGGATGGCGAATTTCTTCTGTACACGCAGTGTACCTAACACACATAGAGAGAGAGAGAGAGAGAGAGAGAGAGAGAGAGAGAGAGAGAGAGAGAGAGAGAGAGAGAGAGAGACTCCAGATAATTGGAGGAGGGTATAAACCATGATCAACTGCATTCAAGACATGGAATACATATGTTCGGCTAATAAAATATAAAAAAAAGCAAGAGTAGAACTGTTCCAGTGTTATGGGTACACTCGAGTGTAAAACATAGAAGAAAATAAGTCCTCAAAGGGGCAGAGAGATGAAATGGAGTTACTGGAACAAACAAAAATGAATGCCCAGGACATACACACATACTGCTGATCGACCTTCCGTGCAAGGTCTAGACCTTGCTTCCGTGTATGTGCCAAAGCAGCTAATATTTTGGAAGTTCTTAAACATTAAACCATTTCCCCTAACAGACGTTTAATATTGTTTCAATACTGGCCTACAAAATGTGGGGAAGGCTAAAAAGTTACGAAATCGTGCATTTCAAGGAAGCGCAGGCGGGAGGGGGTGGAATGCGTGGCCACCTTAAGCATGCTAAAGTACTGCAGCCAAACAAACATTTAAAGGCAAAATCCAATATATATACACATATGAATGTATAAATGAACACTAACCCAAAATGAATGAATGAATGGCTTAGATAACACGTAGGAATGCATCGTTAATGAATGACAGATGAATAAATAACGTGAATGCCTTATTAATCAAAAGGCGTCTGATGTCCTGACAAAAGGTCTTCTCCAAGAAGAGAGTCCAGAGCTTCGGCAACTTCACGTCCCTCTCTAACCAGTCTCTGGACGAAAACAAAACAAAATAAGACAAAAGCCTCGAGAAAGCAACAGACCATCTTCTTTAAAGAAGGGAAGATTACGAGAGAGAGAGAGAGAGAGAGAGAGAGAGAGAGAGAGAGAGAGAGAGAGAGAGAGAGAGAGAGAGAGAGAGAGAGAGAGAGACCTGTAGATTAATTCCATATCTCCACAGGTGGGGCATTACTTCGTCGAACCCCTTGCCTATGGAGCATTATATTATTTGTTTGGAAGTTACAGAAGAGAGTTTAACCCTGACTTCGAGACGACGGCTGAATGCTCCCTGGATTGGGTCACTGAAAGGACTGGCGGCACTAGATTTTAGCTTATCCTGCAGACATCCAAGAACTTGAGCACCCGTTGATTAGCGATGGCTGAAATGCAACGAGGGAAGAGGCCGTGTGGATTAATCGTGGGCAATCGCGGCTGGATGAAGGTGTGGTGTAAAATGAGGTGGAATAGTCACGAGGGCCACAGGGTCGACTAGAGTAAATGAGTCTTAAATTCAAATGTATATACTTTGGCTTCGTATGGAAAGTGACAGTTTTAATAAGAAATTGTTCCTGTTTGCTTGAAATCTTCATAATTCTGTAGTTATTCATATTTTAACCAACCAGTCAGTCGGTATTATTTATGGGCGTATACACGAGATGGGAGTATAGACGCAGTTCAAATTGAGAACGGCCTTGGGAAATTTATTGCGCTGCATTTCGTCATTGCAATGTCTCTGATCTCGTTGATTTGTTTTGTTAACCTTTTTCCTCTATTATTTTGGCTTTATTTTTCTTGCAAATTCATAGGTCAGGAATATACATCACGAAACAAGAACTTCGTCCTTCTGCTCTTAATCGGCTCAAAGTTTTTTTTGAGTTTCATGCAATGATCAGTCGCCTTTAGTTGGGCATCTTCAAGTCCCATCATCTGTTGTTGGCCCTGAAGGGGTTTGAAAGGTTGAGGTATAGGTTTCCGGTCTCTCTCTCTCTCTCTCTCTCTCTCTCTCTCTCTCTCTCTCTCTCTCTCTCTCTCTCTCTCTCTCTCACACACAATCGGTTTGAAAATTATGAGGAAAGCAATGGTATATCATCCAATAGATGAGAATCTTCTCCCAAATACCCACCGCGGGGCTTCGTGCAGGCGAACTTTACTGCACCAACTGATCAGTCTGAGAGAAGCGATGGCCAGCATGCTAGAATCCGACAGTAAATTAACGCCGTCTATTTTGTCTCTGCTAAGGCTTTTGATTAAGCAGATGCGCTCCCGGGTTTCAGGTAACGGATCACTATCCAAGCCCAGTCCCCGGTTCCTGTTCTTTTTATTATCATACGCTGACAGTTCAGGAATCTCATCCACATCCCGCACTTACGAAAACTGCGAAAAGTTAAAAGAAAAAAAAAATAATGCCTTACATTAAGTGGTGGTATCCCGAATCTCTAAAAAAAAAATAAATAAACATGGCAGCCTGAAGTGGGTACATATTTGAGCAGCTTTTGTAAGAAATAATGAAATTTCGTTCACTGCCTTCGTCCAGAGTGAAACATCATTACGGTGGAGCTTCAAGACCAAGGGTTCTTCTCACGTAATGTTGTCAGCTCTTACTGACAGAATGAAAATGAACTGCTGCAAACAATCGGCAAGGAATCTAAGGAGAGTTTAGAAAGCACTACCATGCTCACACACTCGTGATGTACAGCAGATTAGACCGGTTCTGGACAAATGCTCAACGAGGATGGTGTTCCTCACAGTAACTCCAGCTACAAAGAACGACGTGCGTTAGTGCTGGCTGCGTATCGGCACAAAAAAGAAATACAAAGAAAGAAACTCGCAATAGTTTACCTTAAACTGAAAGCCATCTCACTATGTAGCACCCTGCAGCTTATGTAGCAATATTATAAAACTTTGGACATTTATCCATTCAAGGTGGGCTTAGCTTCCAGTTTACCGGCGCCCCCATTACAATTAGAAATCTGGCTTTTCAATTTAATTGTAGCTCTAGAACCCCTTCAGAGGCAACAGCAGATTAAGGTACTTGAAGATGCCCAACTAAAGGCGACCGATCGTTAAATGAAACTCAAAAACCTGAGCCGATTAAGAGTAGAAGGACAAAGTTCTTGTGTCGTGATGTATGTTCCTAACCTATGGATTTGGAAGAAAAATAAAGTCAAAATAATAGAGGAAACAGGTTAACAAAACAAAGCAACGAGATCAGAGACATTGCAATGACGAAATGCAGCACAATAAATTTCCCAAGGCCGTTCTCAATTTGAACTGGGTCTACACTCCCATCTCGTGTATACGCCCACAAATAATACCGACTGACTGGTTGGTCAAAGTATAAATAACTACAGAATGATGAAAAATTCAAGTACACAGAAAAATTTCTTATTAAAACTGTTACTTCCCATACGAAGCCAAAGTATATACATTTGAATTTAAGACTCACTTACTCTAGTCGACCCTGTGGCCCTCGTGGCAATCAAGACGACTAAGGTGGTCAAAACGCCTGAGTCTAGCAACCTTACCCCAAAAACAATTCTTGATAACCAGAACACTGACCGAACGCCACCCTGTAAAGCATAAATGTGATGACAAAAATGACCGTGACACGAGAAGGCTCAAGTTGAGAGTAAAGACAAAACAGTCCGTGTTGTATGATGCACACACAAGGCTTATAACTGACAGCAACACAAGGTTGAGGATGTACGATACAGAGAATAACAATGACGGGACTGAAAGTTTTTACGGTGGATGCATGTCTTGCATCACGGAGACGGGAGAGTGACTGGTTAGGCGTGAAAGTAGGTGGAAACACGGGAGTGTTGTCTCCCTATGGCTGGGGGAAAGAAATGAAGACTGTACCTCCGGTACAAAAGTTGTGGGATGAAGAAACGATTCACAAATGAAGTGTAGAAATGGTTGAGGTTTGCAGATGACACCGCAGTGATTGCAGACAGTGAGGAGAAACTGCAGAAACTAGTGCCACGTCCGCAGAATAAAATTTAATACAGGGTATAGCGGCCAAATGAGCGCTACAAAATTGATGTAAAGTGGACGTCATTTGGTGGCAGTAGCTTTCAATTCAATCTTAACGAGACAAAGGATGAAACACACTTTCTAGACGAAACATTCCGAACTGGGATGAATACGTCAACATGGAGCTTTGATAGGTGCGAGTTTGGAGCACCTACACAATGTAAGTATTTTGGGGGGAACACTTAGAAACCTTAACTTTGTGATCTTCTGAGGCAAAGTCAGAAGTAATCTGAACATCCTCAAAGTTGACAGAAGACCGCGTTTGAAAACCGTTTAGATCACTAAGGGAAGAAGTGTTGTATCGGAAGTTACTAGGGCCTGGAGGCAGAAAAAGTATAAGTAACCTCCTAAAAAAAAAAAAAAAAAAAAAAAAAACGCACGAATGGATAGCAAAATTCGAATAAAACATTGTAAATTAGAACACCAAAAGCAATTATGAGTATTCGTGCCTGCAGGCATCTTTCCCTAAGCAGCGTGTGTCATGTACGAGCAAGTATAATTTCGTCCGCGCATGTATAGTCAATACAAGCTCTCAAATTCACTGGTAAAGTTAAACAAAAAAAAAAAGAAAAGACAAGACTCTTCTGTAACTTGGAGCCACTTCCTAGAATTTGGTCACAACAAGTTGATCTGCCAACTTTTCGAAAAATTCCGACGTAGTCCGCTCCTCACAATCAATTTTTCTCCCCTCACTCTAGCGGTATCTACTGTAGGCTCCCCCATCCCCTTCCCATGGTGTAATTTACATGTCCGTCGATCAGCAACAATCCGATTGTTCTTTTCAGAAGGGGAAAACGAGAGGAGGAGGAGGAGGAGGAGGAGGAGGAGGAGGAGGAGGAGGAGGAGGAGGAGGAGGAGGAGGAGGAGGAGGAGGAGAGGAGGGAGATAGGGCACGTCGGCAAATAGGGACGACCAATATTTATGCGTTAAAGGGGAAGAGCTGCGTATACCTGAAGCTGTTCAGCTCTCAGCCACTGCCGCTCCTCCTCCTCCTCCTCCTCCTCCTCTCTCTTCTTACCTTCCCTTTTGCTGATGGAAACATCGTCTTTTCCTCTTGGCTCGACTCTACGACCCACCAAAAACGTTAGACCTACCCCTTCTTCCTTTCATCTTAAACCTTCTCAAGTCCCCACAGAACTGAACAACCACTACTTTCGAACGTACTATCACGACTGCGAGGACTTGCTATATAACGAGAAAATGCTTCAGTCTTCAAACTGTACTTAACTGAAGTCGAGGGAACGGATTCATAGTAGCAACAAACGGCAAGAACAATGGGTGCCGCTCCTCAAGCACCTGCTGACGGTGCTGCGTCAAGGCGTCCCTTCACCTCTGTACGCAGTGACGCTGAAGACAACCATTCCTACTTGTTTGTTGAGAGAGAGAGAGAGAGAGAGAGAGAGAGAGAGAGAGAGAGAGAGAGAGAGAGAGAGAGAGCATTAATGAAATTCTCAAGATCGCATGTGCAATAATGTTGAAGACAACAATTCCCATTCATTAGTCCCTCGTCCTTTTCCTATTGCCATGGAATGTGTGTCTGACAGAGAGAGAGAGAGAGAGAGAGAGAGAGAGAGAGAGAGAGAGAGAGAGAGAGAGAGAGAGAGAATGTATATATATATATATATATATATATATATATATATATATATATATATATATATATATATATATATATATATATATATATATATATATATTATATATTTCGAGGGACGTATGCAGGTTCATAGAAATCAAGGGGCCATTCATCAACACCACATGCAGTAGATGTTCACGACAGGAAGCCATTTCTATAAGAGCCGGAAGCATCGCCGTCCAGAAACCGACCCTGAATGTTCAACAGGAGTCAGATCATATACTCCCCTTCTGCAGGAGAAGGAATTCCCGAGCCAACGAGGACCAGACAGCGCGCCCCCCAACCACCAGGCACATCGCGTTCCTTAGGGACACGAGAGCGCCCGGCGAAGGCCAAGGAACATGCTCGCTCAAGTCGCTGAGGCGCCCCCCACCCCCGCCCCACCCGGAGCACGAACCCCCAGCCGTTAATCAACGCAGAACATTTGGACGCACACTCAAATTTAATATTACACACATTCATGTATAAACAGACGTTTGTTTATTTGTACCGTTTACGTTATATAAAATTTTATTTTTGTATCTTATTTTCCGTATTTGCAAACCAACATTCAGGATTTTACTCAAATTTCAACACAAATTTAAGGAAACACTAGCACGTGGTGTTATATTTTGAATATTTATTTAACCACATGTTTAAACTTTCACTGCTGTTGTCATATATGTTCTTTGTACCCCAAAACAACGCCCTGAAATGGTTAAGCCGTTAATCCCTTGACCAAGCAGTACCCAGACAGACCTCAAGGTCATTCTTCCCCACAAGATAATATAAATAAGTCGACAGGCCGAATTGTTAATCAGTAGTCGCTTGATAATGCCATAAACGCAAAACATCTGTCAATCAATAAATGGAAGGAGGAAGTCTGCGTATTTTTCACCAGAAATTGACGAACGAGAATCGGAAAAAACTCCGAGGGTATGACGATGCCTGCAAGAAACTTACTGATGCCGCTAAGGCAATTTAGCTTTCAACGAAAATTGTATGAGATAATATATATATATATATATATATATATATATATATATATATATATATATATATATATATATATATATATATATATATATATATATATATATATATATAAATATAATATATATATATATATATATGGAAATTAAGTCAGAAGATCAGTACCAAGAGCTTTCGCATTTATTCACACATAGGCCTAGTTAGGGCACATCACTTTCACTTGATGACGTGAATCTTCCTGTGATTTCTTGAGCATATATAAGCAAGCACACACTCAATCACAAATGTGATGGCACACTGAAAATTTAAACATGCCATTACAATCATTTTTCGGTGAAAACATGAACAGGAAAATATCTGTCATAAGAAGGGATGGATCACTAATACCCTCAGAAGTAGAAGACAGACAATACTGAAAAGACCATGTGTCCGGAGTTCATAAAGACAAGTGAGATAGTTTGACTGATACACCAGAAGCTGAAGAAGACCTGAACAAGGCCATGGATTAGAAGGGTTCTCGTTCTTAGCTAAAAAAAAAAAAAAAAAACCTAAGATGTACGTAAATACTGCATTCTCTTGGGAGAAACCAACATGTTTATCTAGAGCTTGAAACTCATTGACTCACTTTGCTGTGGCAACGACAATTAAAAACAGTCTTTCTGGATAAATCCCTAAAAGAAGACACATGAACTGCTTCAAAAGGAGGACCTGATAACCAATGCAGTACTACATCTAGGTTCCGAAAACCTGGAGACTGCGATTTCCGTTTCGTGGTGTCAAAGTCCGAAATATCTGGGTTTGAAGAAAAGTCCAACCCTCTATGCTTGAACACTTGAGTTCAGCACAGATCTGTAACCCTTGATTGTAGATGTTGACAGACCCCAGGAAGATCTCAGGAAGAGTAAAAATTCAGCTGGTTGGGCTATAGAGGTTGAAGAAGAAATGTTATGTTCCTTACACCATCCGTGAAATACTGCCCACTTGGCTTGGTAGAGCTTGGAAGAAGATTCGCATCTCCATCTAGCAACAACATTTGCAACCTCTCTTGAAAACTCTTGCTCTGACAAGCTTCCTGAGAGTCTGAAGCCTGTCAGATCAAGAGAGGACAAACTCTGATGAAACCGGTTGAAATGAGGTTGTCTGAGCAGATCTTTCCTTTCTGGAAGGAGCCGTGGATAGTCCGACAGAAGCTCCAGAAGGTCCGGGAACCATTCCTTCGACTATACCTCCAGGTCTGAGCAGTCCTGGAGCATCGCATCCGTCACCCACGCTTGGCAGTCCGGTGCCGGAGAGCAATACAGAGGAAGGCGATGGTTCCTGGACGTTGCAAACAAGTCCCCTTGGGAGGAGGCAGAAACCCCCAAAAGGGAGGGTGCTTCTCCGGTCGCATAAGAGTCAATCCTCTTCAAAGCCTTCTTGGATGAAATCAAAATACCACCTTTTCCTAACTCAGCTCTTCTGGTTGCCAACAAGAAGTCAGATGCCTGGAAAGCCTTCTTGGATGAAGATCCAGGAGAAGCCATCTTCAGGAAGATCCAGGAGACCCTGCTGGTTGATGGAGACATGAAGGAAGATCCAGGAGAAGAAAGTGCCGCGGTGGTAAAGTACGACTGGAAGCAGAGCAGGAAGTAATTCAACAGGGATGCATGTGAAGATGAAGATTGCTCTTGCTCATGTTCTTCTTCTGCTGAAGAAATAGCGGACAGCGCCAAGTCCTGCTGCGGTTCCTCAGGTTTCTGAGGAGAAGACGAAGATTTCTTCAGAAGCTCCAGGATGTTGTCCAATCGCTGATGAATGGATAGCAATGAGGACCTTCAGGAGTTGGTACTAGGGTAACTTTCAGGCACTCAGCGACGAGAGAGAGAGAGAGAGAGAGAGAGAGAGAGAGAGAGATTATTACTTTTATTATTTAATGTTATTTAATTTACACATAAAAGCTTGAAAACTTATAAATTACATAAAAAATGAAACAAACACTTTTGCAAGGTTTCTTGGTACTGTATTCGCAAGTAATCGTGTCTGTGAAAAATTCGTGTACAGCAGAACCCCAGTCCTCAACCGTACCAGAACTCGACATAATCAGATTTCGACGCAAAATGTCGAGTAAATTTTGCATCGGAGCTCGAACAACAAATCGGAATCTGACCCGATGAATCGTTTGATGTTTGTAAACAAAAGTGTTCTGGTCAGCTGCCCCTAGTTGGCGTTGTCCTTCCCACGCGTATTTAAAAGCATTTAAAGCCCACTCACGCTGCTGCTGTTGTTTGGAAAAGTACACGCTTGTACATCATCAGTTTTTTGTCTCTCTGCACCACATTTTCGCCTAATCATGGGTCCCAAGCCAGCCATTGCTGATAAACAGAAGAGAAAGACAGTAAGACCTACAATAGAGCTTAAGAAGGAGATTATTGAAAAGTATGAAAGGGACATTCATGTGACCGATCTAGCATTAGAATTCAAGTTACCCAGGTCCACCATAAGCACACTTTTAAAGAACAAAGAAGCTCTAAAGTGCTAGTGTTACGAAGGGGGTTACAAGTTTGACGAAACAGAGGCCTCCCATAATAGATGAAACTGAAAAATTGTTATTGGTTTGGATAAATGAAAAACAGATTGCTGGGGATAGCGTATCAGAGGCTATGATTTGCGCACAGGCTGAAAGTTTGCATGCTGACCTGATGAAGAACAAAGCTGGATCTAGTACTAGTACCGAGCATGAGTTTATGGCCAGTAGGGGATGGTTTGATAGGTTCAAGAAACGTAGTGGCATCCACAGTGTTGCAAGGCAAGGGGAGGCAGGGAGTGCTGATAAAGCTTCAGAAAATTATGTGAAAGAGTTTCAACAGTTCACAGACGATAATGGTCATGTGTCGAATCAGGTTTTCAACTGTGATGAGACAGGCCTCTTTTGGAAGAAAATGCCAAAGAGGGCCTACAATACAGAATAGGAGAAGAAACTGCCTGGCCATAAACCCACGAAAGATAGGCTAACTTTGTTATCATGCGCGAACGCTAGTGGAGATTTGAAAATCAAGCCTCTGTCAGTCTACCGCTCGGAAACCCCCAGAGTTTTTAAGAAACAAAAAGTGCTGAAAAGTAAATTAAATGTGATGTGGAAATCTAATGCTAAGGCCTGGGTAATGAGGCAAATTTTTCGAGAGTGGAATTTTTCGAGAGTGGGTTTCTGAAGTGTGCGCTCCCACTATCAAGAAATACCTTGAGGAGGAAGATTTGCCACTCAAAGCACTCCTTGTCATGGATAATGCCCCTGCCCACCCTCCACACATGGAATGTGAGTTGGCTGATGAGTTCAGCTGGCTAAAGGTAAAGTTTTTGCCACCCAGAACTACCTCACTAATCCAGCCCCTTGACCAGCAGATCATTGCTAACTTTAAAAAACTTTACAACAAGGCGCTGTTCCAAAGGTGTTTTGAGGTTACCAATGAAACCAGCCTAACTCTGACTGATTTCTGGAAGGAACACTTCCACATCCTCAGTTGCGTCAGGCTGACAAATAAAGCATGGGCAGATGTTTCTAAGCGGACTCTAAGAGCAGCTTGGAGAAACCTTTGGCCTGATGGGGCTCCTCTCAGGGACTTTGAAGGTTTTGATGCCCCTAGTCAGCTTGGAGATGACCCTGAAGCCTGACCCAGATGTTGAGGAAATTGTTTCTGTGGCCAAGTCCACGAGCGTGGAGGTGAGTTCTGATGACATTGAGGAGCTGGTGGCAGAACGCAACACAGAGCTGACACCAGAGGAGCTCCAGGAACTTCACGAGGAGCAGCAGAAGATTTTGGCTGAGGTGGTGTCTGGAGAGGAGGAGAGCAAGAAGGAGTCAACTTCCAAAGAAATCAAGGTGGCGCTTCTGCACTGGGAGAAATTCCAAGAATTCTTCGAAAAACATCACCACGACAAGGAATTAGTAAACCGGGCTATCGACTGCACTGACGAAAACTTGGTCAACGTTTACAGAAAACAACTGAAGAAATGGCAACAGCAGACAACGGTGTTCCAGTTTTTTTCTAAAGAAGAAAGCCAGCCCAGTCCCAGTGAAAAGAGGCAAAGAAGGGAAGAACAAAAACCAGATTTTGTGGAAGAAGATTCCCCTTCCAACCAGTGACGCTCTCTCCATACCTCCTCTCCACATATCCAGATCCTCATCAATGTTAAGGCATGGGGCACTACTGTAGTGGTTAAAAAATTAATGTTTATAAATGACCTAGAGATACAGTGAATATTTATTCATGCAAGTTAAAGAATGAAAGATGTCATAAATACTGAGTTATACTAACAGTACATTTCATTTTGTGTTTAATCCACAGGTTACTGTACAGTCCACACTTCACTGAATGAAGTTCCTGGAGAAGTTCAGTGCTTGTGTGAGGGGCGACTGTTACATTATTCATCAACGTCAAGGTATGGGTCAAGCTGTACTAGTTGTGAAAAAGTTTTTAATGTGTTTATAAATGACTTAGAAATGCTTCTACAGTAAGATTAAGGATTTTTGTGTAGATTACAGCTCATAACAGAAGTACAGTAACTAATATTTTGATTTTGGGTTTATTCCACAGATTTACACTGCGTTGAATGAACGTCCTGGAAAGGAGCACTTGTGTAACATACAGTACATAGAGTGTACAGTAATTTCAATTTAAGTGTAACAGTAGCAACGTGTAGCCTATGTATGTAGGCTACAGTACTGTACAGTACTGTATAGTATTAATTAATGTCTTTGTGTTAGTGCTAGTATTAAGGATTCCTTGTGTACAGTAGACTAATTTTACTAATTACGTTAAATAAATACAGTGATAAAATGAAAAATGAGTTAATTTCAGGTTTTCTTATTTATCCCTTTAATGTTGCATAGTAACGGGTACACTAAGGTGGTAGGCCTCTTAAGATTTTCTGTTGTCTATGTAGGGACTACAAGTATTCCTCTCTCCCTCAAAACTCCATTTTTTACCCCTTCAATACTGCATAGTACTGGGTACACGGAGGTGGTAGGCCTCTTAAGATTTTGTGTTGTCTATGTAGGGACTACAAGTATTCCTCTCTCCCTCAAAACTCCATTTTTTTACCCCTTCAATACTGCATAGTACTGGGTACATGGAGGTGGTAGGCCTCTTAAGATTTTGTGTCTATGTAGGGACTACAAGTATTGCAAAACTCCATTTTTACCCCTTCAATACACAATCGGGTACACGGTGGTAGGCCTCTTAAGATTTTGTGTCGTCTATATTGCATAGTACCGGGTACAGTACACAAAGGTGGTAGGCCTCTTAAGATTTCGGTTTGAAGGGTGTACAGCAGAGCAAAAAAAAAAAAGGGGCATCGGAGGTTGTCCACTACTGCCAGGTGAATGATGAAGCAAAACACTGATGGCTATCCACATTCAGACATTTGGATATTACATATATCGCTAGATGATAAAAATTTAGTACATTACATATACTACAGTACGTTCGTAACTGTTAATTTGGAAACAAGTGTAATCTCTGAAATATTACAGTACTGTACGTACACTATAGATGAGAAAGAGTTTACATGGCAACCAGGGTCTCATGTTCAATTTTTTTTAGACAGACGCATGTGTGCATTTCTGCAGGCAATGCAATGTTTACGTGTGCTGTTCGGTAGTGAACGCCTTCTTGAGCTTCTCGGCAAAGAAGAGGTTAGCCTGAGGTTAACTCGGAGATGCTGCTTACAAAGATATCTTATGGAAAAAAATATGTTAGGTTATCATAACATTTATTGAAAGATGTTTTACTGTGATTTTATACACTACAGTATTCCAGTAGACTGTATGAAATTTACCATAAATTATACTGAACGTAAACAACATTTAAGTAATTAGTACTGCGATACGCCACCACAATGGTGCTTTCGTTTGCTTGCATCCGCTCATGCCACAAGCTGCCGAGTGCCGACCTAACTTAGGAAATCTTGAAATTTTTCTTAATTCTATGATAGCAGACATACAGTACAGTAATTCGGCTTATTTTTAATACTGTATATTATTAATTTACTGTAATAATCAGGCTTGTTTTTCAACGTTGTTATTATTAACAATAGTTTTTGTGTGTACCCGTTACAGTGCATTCTGGTAGTGCCTATAGGCTACCTAGCCTAGCCTATGGCACTCGGTCTACCATTGGTAATATGGCCGCATTGGTCGTAAGCCAATTTTTTTTTTATACAGTAAGCATTTGAAAATGTAAAAAGTGCTTCTAATACAGTAAGTTATTTAACTCTGAACTTATTTAATGGTAATTTGTGCAATGTTTTGTGTCAAAAGGCAAGGTTGGGGTAATGACTGGTGGTCAGGAACGGATTAATCCATTTTCAGTTATTTCTTATGGGAGAAATTGATTCGGAATTTGACTATGCTGAATCTCAACACTTCTTCTGGAACGGATTAGCGTCGAGATCTGGGGCTCTACTGCACTTGGTAAGTATATATGAAACTTAATTTTATCATGAAAATGACATTTTTGCAATAAAATAAAGTTTTATACTATACATTTACCAAGTAATTACATAGCTATAGTTTCAACTCACACGGCAGCTTAAATTAAAAAAATCTGCAGGTAACGCTTCAAAGCTTAGTGCAGGTGAATGTCCCGCCCACTCACTGGAATACCAGGAACAACTTAGCAGAATACCTCATTCTGTTTATGCCATATGTCCATCGGTGGGGGGGGAAGGCTCCGATCATGTAATTACTTGGTATGTATATACTATACTGTATACTGTAAAACTTATTTTATCATAAAAATGACATTTTTATGATAAAGTTTTATATATACTTATCAAATAATTACATAGCTATAGTTTCTACTTACGCGGCACTTCAAAATTCGAAATTCGCGGTAGCGCTCTTTTGTTTTGAGTGTAGGTATGTTGCCCCGCCCACTTTCGGGGAAGAATTACAACTAAGGAGCTCAATTCGTTTATGCTCTATGTCCATGAGAGGAGGAGGGCGGGCTCGATCATGTAATTATTTGGTAAGTATATATAAAACTTTATTTTATTATAAAAATGTCATTTTTATATATGTAACTTACCAAATAATTACATAGCTGAATCCACATTGAGTGGAGGTGGGATGAATGGACATATACTACCCAAAAAACTACTTGATATGGGGATAATTTGGGATAGCAAATTAGCTAGCATCTTGGAATGCTTGTTGAAACCTTACCTGGCGAGGGGAGCAACAGCAGACGGAGTACTGCCTCTGGTCGTAGCTCCTCTCGACCTGTAGCGGTGTGGCGGTGGAGCCAAGAATCACCTCGACTGAGTGGGTGCTTTGCAATGTAGGAGGTCAATCGCAGGTTGCCAAAGCTAAAAAATCAATGGGTCACATAATGATATGTGGATTGCCCTTGCCCTGGGCGCAGTACAATAGAATAACTAAGACCAGATCAAATTAACCTACACCATACAACCTTTTATCCAAAACCATAAAACCAATTGATGACACTGAAGATCAGTGTACATCAAACTTCCCAAAAATGCGACTGCCCTTATTCAAGGAGAGTGGATAGAGGAAAAGGGAAGGCGTTCCTCCTATCCTTCGTCCCCAAATACCATGCCAGCTGCGAAAAACGGACCTAAAGTACTGCATTTTTCATACACTGTCTCAACGTCCGTAAATAAAACATGGCAAACACTGACTTGCACCTCCAAAAAGTTGTTTGTAAAATCGAAGAGAGAGACAGGTTTCGTTTAAAAGCCAAAGACGTTGCCACAGCTCTTATTTCATGAGCCTTTACTTTGCACGAGGGAAGTTAATCGTCTTGAATTCCCGAATGTGCTTCCCTTAATTACGGATCTTAAAAAGAATGACAGTGCATTCTTGGACAAAGGGCGGCTGGGATTTTTAACGGAACACCAAAGATTAGGGGCCGAACCTCTAAGGTTTTTGGTTCTCTCAAGGTATACTCTTAGAGTTCTTACCGGGCAGAGGACATTCTCTTGCTCGTCTGGGCCTAATACTTCTGAGAGGCTCTTGATAAAAAAGGAGCGAGGCCAAGGATTAGCAGGATCCTCGTTTTTGGCCAAAAATTCTAAAGTTAATGAGTATACTGCATTGCCTTGTGAGAAGCCTATCCTTTTGTCAATGGCATGAAGTTAAGCTGGCTCTTTTGGCTGTGGCAAGTGCCACCAAGAATAATGCCTTTTTCGTAAAGATTGCGAAGAGATGAGCGACTCTGTCGGTTCAAACAGTGGACCTGAAAGCCAGTTGAGGACTCGTCCAAATTCCAAGCGACTCCTCGAGTTTAGTTTGCTTACTGGTGTTGAAATGTTTAATTAAATCAGTTATGTCTTGGTTGGATGACAGGTCTAATCCTCTATGTTTAAATACTGAACTCAGCATCGCTCTGTAACCTTTGATGGTCGATGCTGAGAATCCTTTCGCTGTTCTGAGGAATAAAAGAAAATCAGCGATTTGAGTTACAGAAGTTTTAGAAGAGGAAATTCCTTGTTCTTGGCACCACTTCCTAAAAACTGTCCACTTGGATTGGTAGACTGCAGAGGAAGATTGTTGTCTGCAGTTAGCAATAGCCTCTGCAGCCTTTCTTGAAAATCCTTTCGCTCTGACAAGTTCCTGACAGTCTGAAGCCTGTCAGAGCGAGTGGATAACCCTTGATGGTATCGGAGGAAGTGTGGCTGTCTGAGCAGACTTTTCCTCTGAGGAAGTAGTCTTGGAAAGTCTGTCAGAAGGCTCAAAAGATCGGGAAACCACTCTTTGTGTGGCCAAAAGGGAGCGACTAGTGTCATTGACACGTTGACGTGAGAATTGAACTTCCTCAGCACTTCCCTCACCATGCTGAAGGGAGGGAAGGCGTAAAGGTCGAGATTCGACCAGTCCTGCAACATGGCATCCGTTGCCCATGCTTGTGGGTCCGGGGCTGGGGAGCAATATAACGGAAGCCGATTGTTCCTCGACGTCTCGAACAGGTCTATTAACGGTTTTCCCCACAGTCTCCACAGGTCGGTGCATACCTGTGGATTGAGTGACCATTCCGTCGGTAGGACCTGTTTTCCTCGACTCAATTCGTCCGCCAGGACGTTCAATTTGCCGTGAATGAACCGAGTCACTAAAAGAGTTTCGTTGCTCCTTGCCCAAAGAAGAAGTTCCTTCGTCGCCGTTTAGAGTGAAAGAATGAGTCCCTCCTTGGTTCTTGATGTACGCTAGTGCGGTCATGCTGTCCGAATGCACCGCTACAGTTTTGTGGTAGGTTATCGTTGCAAAATGTAGAAGTGCCAGATGAATTGCTTTTAGTTCCTTCACGTTGATGTGGAGGTTTCTCTTGGGAGGAGACCAAGTTCCTGATACTTCCATGTTGTTGAGGAGGGCTCCCCAACCCAGATCCGAAGCGCCGGAGAATAACGTTAGGTCGGGGTTCGTTGGAGCTAGAGACATTCCTGCTGTAAATCTGTCTTTTGCCAAACACCATCTGAGATCCTCTTTTATCTGGGGTGATGTTGAAAATGAACGAGTCGGAAAAGACTTCCTGTTCCAATTGGCTTTGAGGCAGAGCTGAAGTGCTCTTGACGGCAGTCTGCCCAATGGAACGAACTTCTCGATGGATGAGAGAGTTCCAAGGAGACTCATCCATGCGTTGGCTGAGCAGGAGTTGCGAGTCACGAAGTCCTGGACTTTCCTTCGACAGCGAGTACTCTTTGATGGGATGGAAAAGCCCGAAAACTCCGAGAGTCTATCACTATCCCCAAATAGAGAATAGACTGAGTGGGGACTAATTGGGACTTCTTGAAATTTATCAAAAGTCCTAATTCTTGGGCGAGGCGAAGTGTTTTCCGTAAGTCCTCCGTGCATTGATAATTCGATGGGAAACGAAGAAGCCAGTCGTCCAGGTACAGAGAGATGTTTATCCCTATTAGATGAAGCCACTTCGTAAGGGGCGCGCGGTACCGGTGAAAACTTGAGGGCCATGGATAGCCCAAGCAGAGTGCCCGAAACTGGAAGACTCTGTCCTGGAACACGAATCTTAGGTACTTCCTGGAGTCGGATGAATTGGGATATGGAAGTAAGCATCTTGCATGTCGATCGTGACCATCCAGTCTCCCTGATGGATGGCTGACAAAACTGACTGATTCGTCTCCATTCTGAATTTCGTTGTTTGAACGAAGCGGTTCAGGGCACTGACGTCCAGGACAGGTCTCCATCCTCCCGATGATTTGGGAACCACGAAGAGACGGTTGTAAAATCCCCTTGAGTTCACATTCCCTACTATTTCTATTGCTCTCTTTTCCAGAAGGGCTGAAACTTCTCGAGATAGGGCAGAAAACTTCTCTGAGTTTACTGAGTAGGCTGCTAAGATGATTGGAGAGGTTACTAATGGAGGTTTTTCCTCGAAGAGGATTGTATAACCTTCTCTTAAAACTTTCAGTACCCACGGTTCCACATTTCTCTTCTCCCATGCTGGCCAGAAATGTGGCAGTCTTGCTCCCACTGGGACACGGAGGACTGAAGTCTCATTTCCTGATGTTAGACTTGAATGGTTTCCTAGATGGTTTGGAGGTTCGAAGGTTGGTTCTCGGACGGGACTGTAGACGGCCTCTACCTTCTCGAAAGGGATGTTGTTGCAGTGGTGACGACGTCCTAGTAGTTGCAGTAGAGGTTGTTCTCGTAGGAAAATACGATCTCTTGGTGAATTGAGTGATGAGATCTTGGGTAGACTTCTGAAGATCGACTGAAATTCGATCTATTACACCTTGAGGAAAAAGGTTATCCTTGACTAAAGGCGCAAATAGAAGCGAGGAACGTTCTGACAGAGTGACACCTTTAGCTGCAAACGAGCACCACAAATCTCGCTTCTTGAGTACTCCGTAGTATAGATGGTAGCTAGCTCTACTGCTCCATCTCTAACAGCTCTATCTGCACCCCAAAACACCCAGCCAGTCCGATCACGAAGTTTTCTTGAAGTGATGCACAGTCTTCTATCTTCTTAGTCAAGGCTCCTATAGTCCAGTCTAAGAAACTAAAAATCTCAAATACTTAAAAAACATCTTTGAGAAGGTGTTCCAATTCAGAGGATGAAAAAAGAATTCTTGCTGAAGCGAAGGCCGAATGATCGATAATACTAGAGAAGTCTCCTTGAGAGGGGGCAGCGCCTCCCAAGGACGGAGCTTCCCCCGTTGCATAAGCCAGATACTTCTGTCTTACCAAGCGAGAAGGAGGAGAACAGAAAACCGCCTTCTTGGCTTTCCTTTTCTCTGCAAGCCAGGCATCCATACGGCCGAACGCTTTCTTCGAAGACGAAGACAACACCAGGCGTGGAAGTCTGGTGGTACCTGGAGGTTGACGCATGCCGAGGTAAGCTGAACCCGGCGATAAAGGAATGACCGGGGAGAAGGACGACGGGTAGCTGACCAGGAAAAACCTGAGTAGAGCCGAGTAATGAGAGGTGGGTTGCTCCTCTTCTACAGGATCTTCGGTGGACAAAACACGAGATCCTGGAGGTTCTACGGGGTCCTGTGCGGTGTCCTGCACCGCTGGAGTTGGTTTCTCAAGAAGGCTCAACACTTTGTCAAGCCGGAGTTGAAGCGGAGCCAAAGAAGGGTCTATAGGGACTGAAGGAAATTCTTGCTGAGAGGTCACGACCGCATGAGAAGAGGGGTTGATTGAAGATGTGCCACCCACGACTGGGCGCATGGATGATATGAGCCCACCCGCTGAAGAAGCAAAAGTCCTGTCTGTGGACGCTTGGTTCGCCAATAATGGGCGCTCTGAAGACTGCCGTTCCTGCTCCGAGGGGGCCAACACGGGCTCTTCCGTCTTGGAAGCTGGGCGTTCCCGAACAGGTAAGGTTGGAGCAGTGCACTCAGGTGATGGGCGCTCCGATGCTCGATGCTGGTGTGCGCTCGGATCTTGGACATTCGGACTTTGGGCGCTCTGAAGGAGAAAGGTCGGATCCTGAACCGTCTGTGAACTGGCGTTTACGAACATTGTCTGGGCGTTTTCTTGCGCGAGAAAGAGAGCGAGAATCTCTTGTCGGCGAAGCCCAGAAACTACAAGACGGGAGAGGGCTATGATCTCTCTCAGCTGCTCGCTTACGAGGCGGGGGAGAATCGGAGTCCATAGAAGCGCCTAGCCTTTTCAGTGGTCTAGATACATGAGAGAAACGGTCACTGCGTCTCTTAGATGTGGGAGAGTCTGATCCACTAGAAGAGAGAGTGTGCGTATCCATCCTAATACCTTTCCAACGGTATTCATCCGCGGTCTGGGATCAGTGGACAACGGGTTCGGATGAGGCGACGACTGCTCGTGGGCAAACCCCACCGACCTCCCTTGGACTGTCAGTTTGCTTCCTCCCATGTTTGCAAGGGGAGTTTAGCAGGGACCTTGGTCTAGGAGCATCGGTGGGACGAACAGCCGCCCCCTCCACTGACACATCACTTGACACAACACTATTAAATTTGTCCATTAGGACTTTCACAGAATTCCCAATTTGGGACACAGCATTAACAAGTAAATTAAATTTCTGGTCTACCCGTGCTTCTAAGCTGGCAATGGCATTGGGTTCAGCAGAATAAGAATTAGGTACAGGAGTGATGGGAAAAGCTGGAGGGCTGGAAATGGGAGAAAAAGCTGTCATAGGCGTCGAAGGGATAGGTAAAACATCAATATCTTCCCTTGAAGAATGGCCCATACTAGCAGAAGCCTTAGTTTCGGCCCTAGCTGTAGCTTTCCTAATTCTGTCCATTTTCAATTTGTCTAAATGAGACTGCAAAGTTTTCCATTTACCCTGATCCCAGTCTTTACATTCGTCACAAGTCAAATCAGGGGAACAAATTTGTTCCCTACAAGAACAACAAATTGTATGTTGGTCGTATTTTACCGACGTGAGTCTAGTTTTGCAGCCTTTGCTGCAGTACCTAAAGCTGGATAAACTAGAGTCAGACATAATGTTCAAGAATTCCAAATGAATAAATACCACTCAAATTGTCCAAAAAACTAGCTAAGCTAATAGCTGCGCTCCCAACAAAAGAGTACTTCACCAAATACGATCTCCGACATTCGGCGAAAATGAAAACGAGAGCTGCTAATAACTGGTGTTCAGTCACTAACCGGCAGAAACGAATTGAGCTCCTTAGCTAAGTTGTACCTATTCTTCCCCGAAAGTGGGCGGGGCAACATACCTACACTCAAAACAAAAGAGCGCTACCGCGAATTTCGAATTTTGAGCTGCCGCGTAAGTAGAAACTATAGCTATGTAATTATTTGGTAAGTTACATATATAAAACTGCCCATTTTGAGTTTAAACACAAGAAAAGCCGTGTAAAAATACTTATACCTGGGTATTTTAATAGTTTTATCACAAAAAGTGCATTTATTCATGAAAATTATATGAAAATACAGTAATTAGTGGATATTTCTCGGTGAAAAATACCGTGAATGGCCGAATTTTCCGTGAATAATGGTTAGATATGTTCCACAGAGAAACCCGCTAATGCATGAGTCTGTGAATCGTGAGAATGCGAATAAGGGGGGTTTACTGTATTCCCAACATACTTGTCAACCTTCAAAGAGTATCTCTTGCCCTCAGGCTCCCCTCTGAACTGGATGCTAGAATCAGCCAACTGTCCAGGTAGAGAAGCACCCGAATGCTTAACATGTGAGCCCACTTGACCAACTGTGATAGGACTTTTGTAAAACTGAGAAGCTGAGCTCAGACGAAAGTATATCGCCCAAAACTGGTATACCCTGCCCTATAGCTGAGCTCAGACGAAAGTATATCGCCCAAAACTGGTACACCCTGCCCTATAAACAAACTGCAAACATTTCCTAGACATTCGGTAAATTGGTACAAGGAAGTAAGCATCCATCGTGTCCACTAATACCATTCAGTCCAAGACTATTTCCACAGCTCCTTTTAGCCCAAGTGAGTCTACTTCCACTCGCAAGATCTGGAACTTCTCGCTGTCAAGATAAAGAGGCAAATTCCAGAGAACTGGCTAGAGAAGGCTAGGAAGAAAGGGGATGCTGTATCCCTCCTACAGTACCTCCACCACCTAGGGATCTGCCTCCAGATCTTGCCAAACTGAATAAAAGGGGCTCAACCTCCCTCCTACAGTGGCCTGGGGGCTTGATGCATCATACAGTGTTATCAGGAGCTGGATTTCTAGGATGCTAATTGTCCTTCCTGAAAGCCCAAAAGGGCTGGCTCAAGGGGTCCCAATCTGCCTGGGAGGAACCCTGAAACTTGTGTTAACTGCAGGAGCGGCTGCTGCCTTGGTTGTGTATGCCTAAATGTTTGAGAGCGATGCAACAAAGATCTGATTTCCACTTTTCAACCTCTTGCACTATTGTACCTAATGCTGAACAAAAAGAATCTGATGTGCAATCCAACCCTTTTTGTCGAAGAGACAGAAGAGGCTAACAAGAACACAATTGTTCCCGACGCTTGACAACCTTAGTAAATGCATGCAAGGACTCCCCAAGAGACAAACTGGAGTTTCAAAGAGCTGAAATGATCTCATTTGCTAAAATTTCCAATAAAGGGTAGGCCTAATTCAAATGGAAGCAAAAACCAGAAGAAACTTTCTTCACGGAGCAATTTCACCAAGTAAATCCGTTCAGTGCCAACTTAGCCCGTTTTAGAGAAGGAAGGGCTGGTTCAAGCCCAGCAATCTTTGAACTGGTTAAAGAAATCATGTGCTAGCACAAACCTTAATCAGTCTCTGAACAGCTGAAGATACCACCTTTCCTACATCAGCATCAGTCAAATTCTCAAGCCGCATGTTCTGCACTGACAGACAAGGTTTCAGCTGGAGGAAGCAAAACTATTTCAAAGAGGAATGGCTGGCCCCACTTTGTGTCAGGTGCCTGGCACCAACGAATCATCTGCACTGACAACAAGGTAGCTGGAGGCAAAACTGAAAGTCTCGTAGGAGCCGACCTCAAATAACTTGGCCGAGGGGAAGATACTCGTCTGCTCTGCGACTGAGACAGTAGCAATCGAAGAAGGACCTGCTTGATTAACAAGCGGAATATACTTTTTTTCTTTTGATGGTGGAGCCTTTCACAGAAGTTTGGTGTGGCCATGTTTTCACCTCTGAGTCCCGTACTCACCAATTTATGCATGGAGTTTACTGAATCAGATTTTATATTTAACTGTCCTGAAAATATTAGACCTTCAGTCTGGTTTAAGTATGCTGATGATGTCTTTATTATTTATCAGAAAGGGGAGGATAAAATATAAACTGAACGAACTCTTATGTAAACAGTTTAGTTCCCTCAATAAAGTTCACCGTGGAATATATGAAAATAAAAATAGTTTACCTTTCCTAGATGTAATAGTTCCCCACAATCCAGATACCTTTTCCCAATCTTCTGAAGTATATCGTGAGCCAACTAATTCAGAAAAGTACATTCATTATTTTTCCTACCACAGTTCAAGTGTAAAGCCTAAGGTCATAGAGAATTTAGTTACTCGAACCCTTTGAATCTGTGACCCTTGTTATATTGATAGGGAATTTGGACATATAACTAGTTTTTCTTGGGTTGTCCAAAGCATTTCATAACGAAAGCATTTTCCAAAGCAAAAGAAATTACTACACTCCCAAAAATAAGGAAAAACTTGATGTCACTAACACTTTAGAAGTTGGTGTTTATTCAATAGCATGCAAAAACTGCAATAAAAGATATAATGGTGAAACGGGAAGAGGACTTTCTATCCATTTAGAGGAACATAAATGAGATTACACAATAGGATCCCAGAAAAAGTAGTAAAACACAGTTTAGAACTGGACCACAGGACAGGCTGGTTAAATGGTGATATACTGTGTAGGAGTAGCGATATTGGCAAGCGTAGGGTCGTAGAAGGAGCCCTTATAAACTTAATGAGTTTCTTCACTAAGAAATTGGTTTGGTTAGCTACCAAAATAAATTTAGATTCTCTTTCGACTGCCCCACCTGCTTTATACCCTGCCCTCTCATGTATTACCAGCAGATGTAGAGCCAATTACAACGCAAGAGCAATTTCTGGAGAGCCATCAAATTCACCAGTTTTGGAGACCCAACAAGAAGTAAGACAAACGACCAATATGCCCGCCTCTACTGTGCCACGAGGTTCCCAGAGAATTCCTAATAGACTACTGAACAATTCTGGAGCTACCTGAAAGAATAACAAGCTATTTTTCCATTTTTCAAAGATGTTGTTCTAAATGTATTATATTATTTCTAGGTTTATTCAGGCTGAAGAGGCCAAACTGATCAAGTTGGCAAAAGCTTCGGGTATAAAGCAACATACTACACACATACTACTGCGGACTTTACTTTTCCAATATAATAATAATATTAGTCAAGTTTACAGAATAAATGATGGAAAATTGCTTTTGATGTGTGGCCTGGCAAAGGGTCTTTATTTTTGATGGAGTGGGGCTGAAAATCACAAACTTACCAGTGCCTTTGGCCTAGAGACAACACATTTATCATGCTATAAACACATTGGACACATATTTTTATTATAAACACTTTGGACACTTTATGTTTATAAACACATTGGACACATTATGTTTATAAACACTTTGGACACATTATGTTTATAAACACTGGACACATTATGTTTATAAACACTTTGGACACATGTTCATAAAGACTTTGGACACATTATGTTTATAAACACATTGGACACTATGTTATAAACACATTGGACACATTGTTTATAAACACTTTGGACACATTATGTTTATAAACACATTGGACACATTATGTTTATAAACACTTTGGACACATGTTCATAAAGACTTTGGACACATTATGTTTATAAACACTTTGGACACATTATGTTTATAAACACATTGGACACATTATGTTATAAACACTTTGGACACATTATGTTTATAAACACTGGACACATTATGTTTATAAACACTTTGGACACTATGTTATAAACACATTGGACACATTATGTTTATAAACACATTGGACACATTATGTTTATAAACACATTGGACACATTGTTTATAAACACTTTGGACACATTGTTTATAAACACATTGGACACATGTTTATAAAGACTTTGGACACATTATGTTTATAAACACTTTGGACACATTATGTTTATAAACACTGGACACATTATGTTTATAAATACTTTGGACACATTATGTTTATAAACACTTTGGACACATTGTTTATAAACACATTGGACACATGTTTATAAAGACTTTGGACACATTATGTTTATAAACACTTTGGACACATTATGTTTATAAACACTGGACACATTATGTTTATAAATACTTTGGACACATTATGTTTATAAACACTTTGGACACATTATGTTTATAAATACTTTGGACACATTGTTTATAAACACTTTGGACACATTATGTTTATAAATACTTTGGACACATTATGTTTATAAACACTTTGGACACATTATGTTTATAAACACTGGACACATTATGTTTATAAATACTTTGGACACATTATGTTTATAAACACTTTGGACACATTATGTTTATCAACACATTGGACACATTATGTTTATAAACACTTTGGACACATTGTTTATAAACACTTTGGACACATTATGTTTATAAACACATTGGACACATTATGTTATAAACACTTTGGACACATTATGTTTATAAACACTTTGGACACTATGTTTATAAACACATTGGACACATTGTTTATAAACACTTTAGACACTATGTTTATAAACACATTGGACACATTATGTTATAAACACTGGACACATGATGTTTATAAACACATTGGACACATTATGCTTATAAAGCAACCTACCGCATCAGGAGAACCCGATGCGAAATAACCGAGACCGAGAAAGCATCAGAAATGGGGTGGAAACCCACCCGCCGGTTCCGACGAAACCCACGGCAGGGACGTTCCGTTCACACGATGGAAAACGCAGGCTAGTCTTTAATAATAATTAATCTCCGAAAATAAAAAAAATAAACATAATCAATCTTTAAAAGCAAAAAAATACACATCAGAGACAACAACTTCGATTCGGTCTCTGCTGCCTTAGGAACCCACGTTCCCCGGCCCGCCCGAAACAAGCCAAGGATGCGTACCCTAACCTGAAAAATAAGAAGATAGCTTTGCATAAAGTGAACGGCTCTGCTGAATACGCTACAAATTATTAAAATATCAAAAGACTCTCCTTCATTATTCGTAAATCTGACAGGAGCAAAAGCCAGCCCGAGTCTGGCTAGTAGACAGCCCACCAGGCTCGGCGGAGCTGTGGCCTGCTACCAAAAGCTACCCGAGGGAACAATAGAGGCCACACCACCGTCACCACACGCTGGAAAAACACCCAGACTAAAACATTCCCACTCCTATAAAACCGCCACATATCGATTAGGGAAAAACATCAGGTTCCGTTGGAACTGCGGAAGAGCCTCTTTCCTTTCATCAGCTGACACCGATGACAAATGGACTCGCCACATTCATTTGGCCGGGGATCCCGAACCTCCTCCGAAATCGCCGGAAATCAGACTCCCGCACAATTATGGGGGCACGTCCCGCGTGCCAAACGTCCCCCGGGCCAACCAAACAGCTGAAATAATTAGCAAAATGATATAGATGGCGGACATTTACGTCAGGTTTAACGCCCCCTCAATCAGTCGCAGTGTAAACATATGCTTATTCTACCAGTTAGGGGGGCGATAGCCCCTTCCAGCGACGTCCGGCGTGAAGGGCGTTTCACACAGAGCGTGGGAGATGCGTAATTCATCGCAAAATACTCACCCAACTGTGCAAAAACACTTCATGAATGTAGAATTCCCTGACATGCTCTGCAACATCGACAACAAGTCCTACAGAAAACTATTCAATAACTCGTCCCAATGGGGCACCTAGGTGCAATTCGACTGTTTTTTTTCCTTTCCTGCTCCTTGTAACTGCGTGATCCTCCAAGTAAAATATAAAATGTACGTTTAGTCTCACATATATAATTTCTTAATACGCTGGGTCCTCAATTTTATTCGAAAAACGGTCTTGAAGAATTATTTACCATAAACATTCGAACACATTCGGACGCAGATATTCGGTCAGTGGACTGATTGTTATTTTTTTCGTATAGGATACATAATTAAAATAGATATAATTTATTGATACAAATTATTTTTGGATAGTATAAATTTCAATTTCATGACATTAAAAACAAAAAACTCTATGTTTCACAAGTAAAGAACCATTTCGTTGTTTTCATCCTCAGCCATTATTATTTCGTTCAGTAACCCAAATAACGAACGAACGGTTAAATGATTCAAGTTCGTCGGATGTATTCGGAGTTTGACTCCGTCTTTGATTTAATTTATCAATGAGATCTTTCACTACATGTGAAATTATTTGGGGGATATAATATAAGCGAAATAATTAGAAAAATTATGGCGAATTTCTGATGAGAATATTAATACCCTGAAAGAAAAATTCAAAACTGTCGAAGAATTTCCATCAAATCGTAACGAAAGCCGTTTTCCGTCAGCTCCAACATCGCTAAGAACCGAAAGTTGCGTAGTTTCACCCGAGTGATCGCCATTTTCCCAGAGGCTTCCGCACGATCAACACCACGTCCTCCCTCCGACGATGTTTGCCGTCAAAAGCGCCGTCGGTGCCCTCGCTCGCGCTGGCTCCATGATGGTCGTACCCAAAAGGACCAACATAATTTCGGGGCCACCTCAGGTCAAGGTCTCGTCGATCGTAAGTAGAGGCAAATTCAGTTTGGTTTGTCGGCCGCCATGGCCCGCCGACGTCAGCTGATTGCCCGGGCCAGTTGCCGAATTTCGGGGGCTTGAGTTGGTGCGGTTTTTTTCCATTGATTATTTATTGTATGGAGAGCGTAAGCTCCCTTAACGTATAATGTTTTTGTCGACGACTGATTATTTATTGTATGGAGAGCGTGAGCTCCCTTAACGAATAATGTATGGGAGCTTATGTCGACATCTGATTATTCATTGTATATGTAGAGCGTAAGCTCCCATACGAATAGTGTATGGGAGCTTATGTCGACGGTTGGTTATTTATTGTATGTAGAGCGTAAGCTCCCATACGAATAGTGTATGGGAGCTTATGTCGACATCTGATTATTTATTGTATGTAGAGCGTAAGCTCCCATACGTATAATGTATGGGAGCTTATGTCGACGATTGATTATTTATTGTATGTAGAGCGTGAGCTCCCGTACGTATAATGTATGGGAGCTTATGTTGACGATTGATTATTTATTGTATGTAGAGCGTAAGCTCCCATACGTATAATGTATGGGAGCTTATGTTGACGATTGATTATTTATTGTATGTAGATGATGTATGGGAGCTTATGTCATTATTTATTGTATGTAGTGGAGCTCCCATACGTATAATGTATGGGAGCATATGTCGAATTATTTATTGTATGTAGAGCGTCCCCCGTTATAATAGTGTATGGGAGCTTATGTCGACGATTGATTATTTATTGTATGTAGGTGAGCTCCCATACGAATAATGTATGGGAGCTTATGTCGACATCTGATTATGTATTGTATATGTAGAGCGTGCTCCCATACGTATAATGTAGGGGAGCTTATGTCGACAACTGATTATTCATTGTATGTAGAGCGTAAGCTCCCATACGTATAATGTATGGGAGCTTATGTCGACATCTGATTATTCATTGTATATGTAGAGCGTAAGCTCCCATAAGAATAATGTATGGGAGCTTGTGTCGACAATTGATCATTCATTTAATATGTAGAGCATAATTAAGTAAATAATCATTCGTCGACATAAGCTCCCATACACTATTCGTATGGGAGCTCATGCTCTAGATACAGCAAATATTCAATCGTCGACATAAGCTCCCATACATTATTCGTATGGGAGCTTATGTCGACCGTGTATTATTGACTGTAAGTAGAGCCCAATTAATTTTACAGGGTGCGGCTTTTACAGAAGCCGACCTGCAACATTGAACCCATCTCGGGCAACCACCTCCGGCCTACCCCCCGGTAGTGCTTAGGCCAGGAATACCCTAGCAAGTGGTAGACTGGGTATTAAGCCGATATAACGTGGGCGTATGCGGGGACATTTTAATGACTCGAGGTAGAAAGTATTAACTCCACGTTGGGTATTACTTAGGAAATTGACCTTTCCTATAATATTTTGGTTGCTTAAGGTAAATGATCGGGCTGGAGACGGCAGAATGTTCACTTTTCACTCGATATTTAATCGGAAAATTAACAAAAAGTTGACGTTTTAAGAAAACGTTTCAAAAGATTGAAGCTCCGTTAACAAAATGAGCCATGGGAAACTGCCATACGAACTGAAATAAGGACGTGAAGTCTTCGTAAAATAGGTGTTGAAGGCGATTTGGAATCCAGTATGGCGTCCCCCCAAATACTGAGACAAAAATTAGTGGCAACCGGACACTTCCTTCCCAGTGCTCATTTAACGGTGTACTGACACTAATTGCACATATATATGTAATGTTTAAAGATATCACTCAAGATTTAAGTTGTAATCAGCTCAATAAAACATTTTGTTGCCTATACTAGTGGAAATATGAGACATGGAATTCCCGTCTGTCCTGTGGTTGAACTGAAATGCATTTTTACCTTTAATCCATGATTTATCCTTACTGACATCGCAACTGAAGCTCCACAGTGCTTATTTGATTGTAATTATGCCCATTTTGTTTCAATTCACTCTCAGTACCATTTAAAATACATGAGAATGTTTTACAGTACTTTACTCCATCAAAGTAGCGAAGCTGTGGCAGGAACAATTTTCCAGCCTTATTGTACATCTGGCTGCCACAAACATCCGAGAGCGGACGACGCATTAGTGAACTGTTTATGACAGAAATGTAGTATTTTGTTTTTATGACTTTTCATTTATTTAAGTCCATATTGCTATGTATACTTCTGAGACGTAATGTGTGCATGCGAATATAACCGCTATGGGAAAAATGCAAGAAAGTTGAGTATGACAATTTATCAAGAACTGGTACGAGAGTCAAGATGCCACGACGTCAAAATACAGGACTGAAATAAAGGTTTTAAATCCTAAATTTTTACTTAAAAAACTATATTTTGACAGAACTTATACTCTATGTGATATATATATTACACTGTATGTAATATATATTAATAAATTAAAAAAAAAGTTAAATGCGAAAAATAGCTACATCATAATGTTCACAGCAAAAGCATTGAAATTTGTCTCAGGAATCTAGTTTGCTCCAACAACAAATAGTTTCAAATGGATTATAATGAACACGTAATACATTTACTCAGTTTATAACCTTATTCTGGGGTTTAGCTACCTAGTTATTTAAATATTATCTGGCGTCCCGAAAATTTGCTAGAGTTACCCCGTCCAATCCCCAAAGGTGTCAGCGTTTACCACTGATGTCAAGGAAATGGTGTCAGCGTCTATGGGTACAAATACTTTGCAGATTTAACACAGAAAATGGCCAATTTGTTTACACGAGTGACTGCAAATATCGAGATGTCACTCGTCCACTTTTAAAGTGTTTTAAGTAAAAGTTTCAAGAGCGTCGTGGCTGGTAAGTTAGCACTGCACACGACTAAATCTTAACGAACCTCTGTTTAATATGAAATATGCCATTATTTCGCAGTTTAGGAGAAAACTGTTACTTTGATAGGAACGTAGAGGTCCCTGGGTGTTGTGTAGAGGGGGCACAAGTCTCGCTGATGCCGCTGGGGCCGCGTTCGAATGCATTTTCTGGAAGTGTCCAAACATCGGACGAATGTCGCAGTGTCTCGCGCCCCAAGCGTTAACCCTATCAAGAATTTATCGTTATTTTTTGTTGCTCGACTGTAATTAACCTCAGAACTGATTATATTTTTGCCATTGAGTATGCTCAGTGTTATAGGGAAACCTTTGGTAAAAAGTGGAGTTTCCTTCACCGGTGGGCGCGCCCCCCAGCTAAGTAACACGACCTACTAGGTTAGTTTAGTATGGTTCCTTTTATAATAAATTTCTGAAGCCAATCCCTTCTGGAACATAAGGCTCCCTAATGTCTTTCGTATTGGCAGAACCATTCCATACAATCCTTGCGGAGCTAATACTTAGAAATATCTTAATCTAAAACAAGAAAGAACCAGAATCTTTAACGAAAATTTCCAGCTATTTTTTGAAACAAGGCTATTCATAGGTTATGAAAGAAATGATATTTCTAAGTAAGAACTCTGCACGGACTATTACCTTGGTAATTGATTTTTCCTATACTTTTGGCATTGCTGATGAGGGCGGTGTTGTTTATTGTTGGTCAATTATTATTAACCTCATATCTACCCAACATATTGAGGACCCTTTGGGGACGCGGGGTTTTGGAAACGATGGGATAAATACCGGACCATCATGTTATGGAACAGTTCCGCACATTCACAAGTCATCAGGGAGCCATATGTTTAAGAAAGGATTGCCTAAGGAAGCCTATTATAAAAGGTACTACAGTAAACCAATGTACCCTAACCTAACCTAACCTATCAGGCCATGTTGCTTAGTCGGAGGGATTCTCCCCCGGAAGGAAACCACTTTTTACCAAAAGCTCCCCTATGACACTGCACATGCGCAATGGCATTCCAGATAGCCAGCGTACAACTTCTGAGGTTAATTACAGGTTAATTATGGTTGACCAACAAAAAATAACGGTAAATTCTTAATAAGCAACCAAAATACTATATGAAATATCAGTTTCCAAGGTAATACACGATGCAGGGCTCTTGCGTAGTTCTACCAAAGAAGCTATTCATGGGCTATGAGAGAAACTATTCATAGGCTGTAAAAGAAACTATTCGTAGGCTATGAAACTAATCGTAGGCTATAAAAGAAATTAATTTGAAGGCTATGGAACTAAAAACCACCTTTTGTATGTTAGGCTTTCATTAGGGGTGTGTACTTGGCTTATTTGCTGTAGGCAAATGACCCCAGTGGACCTAATGAATCAGTGGCTGCCAGGTCTCAATTCTACCCAGATTATACCCTTGTGTTGCCAGCTAATAGTTTTGAAACGAAAGCATTTATCCCAAGGCGGTTAGGCTAATGTCTGAAATAGGTTAACAGTTCATGATATTTGCTTTACTTGTGCAGACTAGGGTCTTGAATCACCTGATGTTTAATAGTTGTTCCACTTTAATTACCGAGACATTAAAATTCAGAGCACAGTTATTGTACAGCTGAATTTGTATTTTGTGACAAAAGCAAGCATACAGTTTATGATTCTCTATTACTTTCTTTCATTGTTAAAATCACAATGAATTGCAACAAAAGAGACTAATTTTATGGACTTCAAGATTCTTAATCTCATAACAAAGTACTTCAAGAATTTGCACTGATCAACCTAAAATGATCATCATTTATCGATAGTAGGAAATTGTCTAGAGGGGCATAAGGCTAATAAGGACTTTCTTAAAGATAATGTAACCTAAATCTGGAATCCACAATAGCAAATGTAATAATTAATCGCATGTCAGATTTATATATTTCATAATGATAGGAATCACTCAAGAAGCAGATATTTAGTACATAATTTTATATATGACAAGAATGGTCTTATTATAAAAATGAGCAGTATGGTACTGATTACATTCTGTCCACTCCTTCAAATATTTGATTATTATTATATTAAAAATTGCTACAAATTTTGGTTTGTTGCTTTAGCAACTTAGAAATTGTTTGACTGAAGTTCAGTGGTTTCAACACTTCACTGCGAATAATTAATCGGAAAAGGCATTTGAACGATCTTGATTCAGGTGACCTCTAAATTAGTGGTTCCTTTTAGCAGAGGGCCCAAGCTCAAAACAAAAGTAAATTTTTGCTTTAAACCATAATCACATTTCAGAGTTGAAAATATGGTTTTCCAGTGTTGTAGTTTGAACATTTCTGACATTCATTTCAATGGCAAATTAGGACACAAAAGTAGACTGCTATGCACTAGCCTAGTCTTCCATTGCAGTCATCAGTCAGCATGAAATTATCCTCAGACTGTTTCAACAGGAATACATCCAAACCCAACATTAATCTAGAGAGCTGTGACCTGACCTGACCTGGCCAGGGGTTTGCCCTCTCCCTAAAGTGTTCTGGTGCTAACTTCTTTGGCTGTATGAGTGGGCTCCTTATTTTCTTCTTCTTAGGCTGGAGGAGGAGAGTGGCTTTGTCCAATGAGCTGGTGGGTCAAGAGTACGAGGTAATTGATGTAAGGGCTGCTTAAATGGGTGGTAGAAGGCTTATGACCGGATACACGTGCATGGTTGATTAAATATAAGAATGCCTGAAATTACTCTCAGATCCATCTAGATGATATTTCCTAACAGTTTAAAGAGCAATAGTGTCAGTCCTGCACTTTTGGGGTGCGATGCCTCAGTGGCTTGTTCCTTTTAGGAACTCACCACTGTTCGTCTATCTAGTTAGAGTATATTCTGGGTCATCTGGCCTGGCAAAGCTAATAACCTTGATTAACAGTGTGTGTGTGGTGCTTGAAAAATTCTCTTGAGATGCTACTATGCATCTTTCAGCAATCAGGTCCAGTATTCTCAGTTTCTGGAATTTCATCGGTATCAGGAGGGAGGGAGTTAGCCGAACTGTCCGGAATGACTTGGAAGAAGGTCTTGTGTGCCTGAGTCAAACACCTAGCATCCAATAACCCAACCACTTCAATCATACATTATCTGGGAGAATTTACTCTTGTACACACCACATGGCCATGACTGCATAACTTCTTGTCCTTTATGAGAATTTCTGATCTGATGTTGCAGCAGAAAGTTAAGTATAGCTTAGTTTAACCAGACCACTGAGCTGATTAACAGCTCTCCTAGGGCTGGCCCGAAGGGTTAGACTTACTTTACGTGGCTAAGAACCAGTCGCAGCAGAAATTGTACCTGTTAACGTTGGTATGAGAACCAAACTTGGTTAAAGTCCTGGTTGTAAATATCTGTGAGCATTTAATTACAAAGAATATAATTAGAAGAATCTCCATAAATGATAATTTAGATTGTTCGAGGAACATGCTCAGTGAAGAGTGATTTTATAATCTTTTCTCCATCCCATCACCGCTCATCAGGAAAATCAATGCAGAATGGACAAATGTAGGCCTAGATCACTTGGGAATATCAAAACTTGATTACCGTTGGCCAGAAATATGGCCTGGGGCATGACGCAGATTGATGTTTGCATTTGATAGGTTTGATTTAAGGGGCATGCCGACTGCTGAATTTCGAGGGATATCAAATTATAGTTATTGACAGTTTGCAACTGTCTTGTGTGTAAATAAACATATCTTGAAGTGTTATTTCTAAAAAAAATCTTTAGATTGGTTCATAGACAATTTTGTTTATTGCTTGTACGGCACTGTGAATGACAAATTCTAAAAATACATGTAAAAAAAGTGTCAAAATAACTTATAAAAAAATACGTGTCACCCACTAAAATATCCCATTCTCGTTAGTGGTAGCGTCATAGAGACAATGGGTTACAATGATACAGGGATAACTCGTGTAAGATGTCCTGATTGTTTCAGGATTCTCTTGAAAGTCCCAAAATTTTTATTGGTTTTCAAAATTAAATGCTTATTTCTCCAAGACTGAACCAAATTCAGTAAAACTTTAAAGATTGTAGTATAACTATATAGTATATAATTTTTTAATGGAACTTTTTTTCTTTGCATATTTTTGAAAAGTGACATCATGATTTAAAAAAAAAAAAAAACTTTCATCGAATTTCTAAATTTTTCCACGAGAGAATTTTCATTGTGGTAAAAATTTTAAGCAAGCCCCTTCAGTCATAAGGTAGAAACAGTAATTTTCTTTATAATGGGGCCTTATGGAGTCAGCACGCCCCTTAAAAGTTCGGCGACTCACACTTTTCTTGATCGATGTGCCTAAAAAACAGGGGCCCATAGTTATAGTTCACATCAGTGACAAATTTTAAAAAATTGTAGGCCACATACATAAGAAATAGAATCTCTGCATCTTTTATCTTGCACAGTTTGTTGATTGGTGGATTGCTGCTGCAGATGTAGCTGTTGAACACCTTTTGACATTCTACCCCAAATTAGTAGTTTTAGAGACGCTGCCCCCCCTTATATGCTACAATTATGGGTGACGGCGGAAACCAGGGTATTTGGATGTTTTGGGGGTGGGAAGCAAAATGCATGAAATACGGGATGTATTCTAACCTACCTAACCCAGGATGGTAGGTCCTGTTCTGGCCAGGAAGCTTCACTTAATCTGGACCCCCCTCCACCTAACATAACCAACTCCATAGGGGGTTAGTGTCATCAGAGCACTTCACACATGCACTGTAGGCATTACAGGCAGTCCCCGGTTAGTGATGATCCAGTTTTACAGCGCTTCTCTAGTGACGAAAATCAGTGATTTTCAGCACCGAAAATCGCCGATTTCCGCTTAACAACGCCAATACTGTACATAACAGATGCGCTGATACCCAGTTATCGGAGCCGCCTTTAAGTGCCAAAAACCGCTGATTTTCGGTTATCACACCGTCGGAACTGAACCCCTGCTGATAACCGGGAACTGCTTGTACTTACGGTTCTTTGCAGCTTCCCTTTGATCCACAACCTGAGGAGAGCAATATGTGGATCTTGAGACAGTTTCAGGAGCCTCAGTGTCCAAATAGGCACTCCTTTGATAGCAACGACACCAAGGTAGTGTCTTGGTTACACTATCCTCCTCCAGAGACTTTTCATTCTTAAGAAGTTTGACCATGGCGGCAGTCTCCTACACTTCCTTTCTTGGGACCTAAGCACAGTTCTTTTTAGACTTTCAGGAGTCTCAGGATCCAAGATGTACACTCCTCGGTGTGATAGCAACGACACCACAGTAGTGCAATCATCTGCTCTATTGCAGTGCAAGTACACAAGCAGACAGAAGAGCATCCAGTGCAGTGGCCAGCCATACATCCCAAGCAAGAGGGATGTCATTACAACATTTATTAGCTGAAGTCAGGAGATGAGGACAGTTGATCATGGCACCGTACGTCTCGATTGATCAACCTCTGAAGCAGCTTGATTATAGTCCTTTCTCTAATTACTGAAGTTGGTGCTGTTCTGTTCTGTCTTCTTGCACTTTTGAATAAAATATGACATCTTTGGTACCCATTTACATCCGGAAGCTTACGCCTTTTATCATTCTACATGTTTCGAAAGTGTTCAGTGAGATGGATCATTCCACTTCCTTGGTCCTGTGGTGACAGTATTATGTCTATGTTGCCTCCGTAAAGACTAGACTTTCAACCCAATGCTAACGACTCAAAGGTTACCTTTGAGTTGGCCAAGAAACGGTGTCCAAATTGTTATTTCTCTGACTAGTGAGATGATCAAATGAGCATACCCGCAAGTTCTTGGTGGACATCAGTATGTTTCAGACCAGATCTTTCGAGGCCAGGGGCATTGGTCTGTCCATTACATTCAGGAAGAACCTGTTGGTCGAGTACTAGGATAGAATGTAATTGTGCGAATCACATTCATCTCCTTTTACCTTGGGACGTTGCCCCTAAGTCCATGGATTCCTTTTCCTTGGATTCTATGATGGATGCTCAACAAGTCATGTAGTTCCCCCAGCTCTTGAGAGACAGGTTGCATCTCGTCTAAGGTGTGCAGCTGATAGGAGAAGGTATGTGTGTGTGTGTGGTACTGGCCTCCTCCCGTTTCCTTGTCTTCCTTCTTCCAGTGGGGAGAGGAACAGTGAACGAGCCATCACGTGCTGGACTGGTGTGCATGCAGTGATCTAGATGACTGAGTATCCTATCCATGATCTAACTATTTGGAGTAGCAGGCAAATCCTTCCTTCTCTCTAGCAAGGGGAGAGAGGGACTGACTATGGGCAAATCGGTTGGTTATTCTTAGCTTTATAGTCTACGACACTGAGGGTTCATCCAAACCTTTTCAAATCAAGGATATTACATTCCTTTAATTCGAAATGCCGAGAAGTCTGACGATTGAACATCTCTCTTGTTCAATAGATCAGAGGTATGGTCTCCTTCCTTTGCTCTTTCATGACCAGGAAGAGAGTACCCAGGTGAGCCGAACTACCTGTCAGTTCAGAGATTTACTTGGAATCCTCCCTCCAAAAGTAAGTCTCCCATATGTAAAGACTGAAGGTTTGTATTCGTGTAGGAACAAATGACAAATTTTCAAAGCAATTGCAGTTTTCCTAACATACAAACCTGAGGTCTTTACATTAAGGGCCCACCTCTTACCAACCCTCATTCTCTTACCTGGGGCAAGAGGTAAACTGCGTAGAATTGAATGTATATCGACTGGGTGGGCAGTACTTCCGTCCCTGCGTTGGCAACTTACCATAACCAACCTTGCAGAAGTTTGTCGGCTGGACTTCTAGCTTGCTGAAAGTTAATCCCAAATGTAAAACCCTCAGGTTCGTATGTTAGGAAAAAGACAAATTACTTTAAAATTTGTCATTTCATTGTGCAACTGTGAGGTTTTCCTCCTGTTCCACCTTTAAAATCACCTTCTTCTTTTGACCTTATTAATCCCACTGTATAGTAGGGTCGGCCGCTCGAGTCAGCTTTTTCCATCTTTTTCTATTCCTTGCATCTTCTTCCCCCAGTTCCATCTCGGCTATATCCCTCCTCACCACATCCATCCATCTGATCTGCTGACGGCCCATACACACCTCCCCATCACTGTCATATTCTTAGCTCTCTTGATTGGTTCCACCTCCTCTCCTTATTACATGGCCATAGCATCTCAAAGAAGCTTCCCTACCCTTCTCCTTTACGTTACATATACCACACATTCTTCTTGTATCCTGACTCTCCCTCCATTCCAGTAGTAATATTCCAGCAATCCATCTCATCCTCATCTTGGTTCTTTCCAACAGTCTCCCCTCTGTCCTCTGAGTGATGGCTGGAGGATATAAAATGACCCAATTATCAATATGTCCCAGAAAGAGGCATCAATTAGCCTGACTATGCAGTTGTTCCTGCTGAAATACAACTCATCACCTTATTTTTCCTCAGGGTGAGGTTAAAATGGATGTTCAAACTTGGTAATGAGATAGTTAATTGGTGGTAGGAGGAGAGGGGAATCCCCATTCACTTTCCATGGCTAGCATTTTTGTTCGTTGGCCATGGATGTGCACTGTGCTTGTTTATGCTGCCTTGTTTAAACTTTTTTTTTTCCATGAATTAAGAGAGTGAATTGGTACAAATGTTGATAAGTTTGATTAAGCAATATATAGATGTGATGTGATTGGCAATTATGTGGTGGCCATTTGTCCTCTATCAGTGTTGATTCTCACCAGTTCTTTCTGCAGAGATAGGACTTGCAATCCTAACTGTGAAGAGTATGTTAGCTGGTCCCCTTTTACAGAGGAAGAGGTTCGGCAAGAAGCTCAGGCGGGCCAAAAGACAATCACCTATGTTTGGGTTGGGGGGGTTTGAATGCCAAAGTCACCTGACCCATTTGGTCCTCCTTTCTGGGCTACCCCAAATCTCCCAGCGCCACCTGCTTATTGTCCTCGGCCTCGGTTTGGAAATGGTATGCGTAAAGGTAGTGGCCCAACACACGCCTTCTGACAGTGACGCCCTTCTTCTAAGGTTAAAGCTTGTGTTTGCTCACCTCAATCAGGGTTGACTCCATGCTCATAACTCAGTGTCTTCCTGCTTCTTTTCATATGCAAGAACTGCCCCCATATTATCTTGGATGCACATGCTACTTGTCAACAAGGTGGCTCCTCAATCAAGCAGTCAGTCCAAACAGCTTCAATAGGTTTGAGATTCTTACCAGGAACAACTGGAACAGAAAACCCTGAGATAAAGCTGTGTAGTCAGGGGTTGTCACAAAGAAAGGCATCCATGGATAGCTAGAGAAGCTAATATCTTTTTCAGCCATAATGCTACAAGCAGCTGAGGAAGCAGGAGGAGGTACACCTTGAGTACATGCATAGGTCTCAACTTGGGAGAGCTCAGCGCATGCCCAAGTGTCATTGACGTCAGAGCATGCACACACCAGGACTTCCAATTTGCATGGAACTTTCTGATCAGTAAGTCAGGTTGTTTACTTGTTGCGGAACACCTTGAGCAAGAGGAAACCACAGCAGGTGGATCAGCCCTAGAGTTGACTCTACACGTCCCTGTACTTCATCTCCTTTATTTTCAGGATCTCTGTCTTGCTGTCCAACCACCCAGACTCCTTTTCTGAGTCTTGGATATTGAATGGCCAAATTTGGCCAATTTCATGAATCAGTAGTAATATTCCTCAGCGCAACCTGGAATTTTTTTGTTGAAACTAGATGACAAGGTAAAGGGTGGATGTGAAAGGGGGAATAGCCCCCCCTCACCTGCTGTCACTGAGCACTTTTTTTTTTCTTTAGCTGCCATTAAGTGTCAGTCTCCTGCTGGCTAAATGGAAACTTTTTTTCTTGTATCCTTTTTCATTATTAAATAAAAAAAAAAAGTACATTGCTGTTGGCTGTGGAGTAAGTATGTGTGTGGGCACTTGTTTCCTCTGTTAATTTGCAATCCTGCATTTCCTTTTTGGAGTGTGAACTAGTCACCTTTGCGGTGGGTACAGTCCTCCCCAACTATATGCTCGGAGATAATCCAGCAGATTGTGCAAGAGAGATTTTCTCTCAGGACTGTGCAGATGTCAGCGCACCTCTGATGATCCTTGTCGAATGTGTACCAAGGAAAGTGAGCTATCCTTAGTGATTGATTGCCGTATAAGGGGTCTCTCTCTGGTTGGAACTTGGTGTTTGGTACAGTAATGTGACCATCCTATCAGTAAACTTGAAGCATAAGGAACTTTGCCTTGAACATTTATACATTTAGGGATCAAAGAAGGACCAAGTAAATCTTGTAGAATATTATTGGATTGTGATTTTTCTGGGATCAGTATTATGTTATTCAGCAGTTGCCAACTGTAGTTTCTTCTGCTCCAAAAGCAGTTGCGTTTGATGTCTCGACTGTCATGAGCAACAGCATCATTACCAGCTTTGGATGATCCTCCTCTTATTGTCAGACTAGATCACCGGTGGAATCAAATGATGACATTGTAATGAAATATTTTATTTTCATTATACATGTGTTAATGACATGCTTACTACTGTATACCTCTCTCTGTAGGGGGGTTAGTGCTGTCAATGCACCTCATGTGGTGCAGTGTGGCCATTACTTAGGTTCTTTGCAGTGTCCCTTTGGCCCCTAGCTGCAACTGCTTTCATTCCTTTTACTGTACCTCTGTTCATGTTTTCCTTCCATCTTACTTTCCACCTTCTAACAATTGATTCTTAGTGCAACTGCGAGGTTTTATTCCAGGCCGAGAAGAACCCTAAAAAGAGTTAAGAGGTCTGGTTAAACAAATCATATATAACTAACTCGCTCCTCCTGTAGCACCTTTCAAACCTTTTCACTGTCAATTTCCATTTCAGCGCTGAATGGCCTAGTTGCCCCAGTGCTTGGCATGTGTACTTAAAGTCTATAAATCCACCATCTACTATATATCTCTTCAACAGCAGTTGACTGATGTGAAGCCACCGTACTTTTTATATTTGTGCTGAGGGGTGCTAAGTTTGCAGTTTTTTTTTATCAGATCTTCCTTATTCAGGAACATTTTTTTCTCAATACTACAACTGTGCAATCATTTTGACAAATATTTTCAGATGTATCAAAATTTTTTTATATATAAACATGCTGTTCTCTGGCGTTTCCTTACTACTGAGCTACAAAATACTAAAAATAGTCTTTATGAGATATGATTTTTTTTACTAGCAATAAATGAGACAAACCTATACTATGAGCTGCACGTATAGGTGCGAATTGCCACGTCTTAATGGACTACATTACTCCCTATTCAGACTAGGGGTCAAAAGGACTGCTCATTTATTGCTAGTAAAAAAAATCATATATCTCATAAAGACTATTTTTAGTATTTTGTAGCTCAGTAGTAAACGCCAGAGAACAGCATGTTTATATATAAAAAAATTTTGATACATCTGAAAATATTTGTCAAAATGATTGCACAGTTGTAGTATTGAGAAAAAAATGTTCCTGAATAAGGAAGATCTGATAAAAAAAAACTGCAAACTTAGCACCCCTCAGCACAAATATAAAAAGTACGGTGGCTTCACATTAGTTGTGGAGGAACTTGCATCCTGTGTTGGTGGAACATACATGATTTTGCAGTACTGTATTCTGTATTTGTATGCGGTTAATATCAGGAAAGACATTGGTTTGTGCATTATATAACCTGCTTTTGTTAAGTTCAAATAGTGTTAGATTTCTGTGGATCATTGTTGTTAGTGTTAGGTTTCTGTGGTCACTGTTGTATACTGTGTAATCTGTAATTTTATTCATTTCAGGAGAGGGCTCTCCACTTTACGGCGATTTCAATTGGAATAGTATTCATCCCAGGATGGGTCCTAGTACACATTAGTGACTACCGTGGTCATAAGGAGTAACTATATTTAATAAAAATTTATGTTTAGCTGGAATTTTTACTTGCGACTGAATACATGTATTTCAAAAGGCTTATCTGTAAATACATTGACTAAGTAACATTTAGCATTTTTTCCTTAACCTAATGACTGTCGTCTTTTGGAGATGATCTTCAGCACTACCAAACACAATATAGGATTTAGGCCAAAGGCCAAGTACTGGGACCTATGAGGTCATTTAGCACTAGCAATACAGAAGATTTTAGAAGTGTCATGGATCTGTGGGGGGGGGGAAACTTGCCTCTAGTTTGTTTGTGAATGGCAGTGCTTTTCGCCCTCACTTCACTTAATGTGGCTAGAAAGAAACAAGACTTTTTACTCAATCTTTTATTTTATTTCTACAAGGTGACTTAAAAGTTTACAAAAGCATTTCTGCAGTTACAGAAAGATTTTGGCAGTGTTAAAATTGAAATCAGCCAATTCAGCCTGTGTTTGGACAAGAGGAACCTTTCTGTACTTTAAGATAAACAAGTTCAAGTCCTATTTAAAGGTATGTCACACTAAAAAAAGATTAAATGTGATTTAGAGTAAACAATGTACAGTAATTTTTGTTGAACAATTTCTGGAGGATACAATTTCATCATATTTTTGTGACGGCACGAGCGACCAGGGCATTTTTTTGTTAAAAATCTTATGAAAATGTTACTTTCAAAACTCCCATATAAACCAGCTTGTACTTGTATGTGTGTGAATAGTGAAAAAAAATTAATTCCCGAGCTCGTCACAGAATATGTACAGTAATTATAAGGCTATTCTGAAATACAATGGAACTTGCAGAAAAAAAAGGGGGTTAAGTCTAATATTTAAACAGGTTGTAGTAGCAGAACAGTAAAATATTTAAAAGTTTAATTCCACAACATATTTCTCGCTGAAAAGTCTGGAGGGAGGTACCCATGACACAAACATAGACTTGTACATAGCCTGATTATAATAATAATGATCATGCACGATAAGTTAATGTTCCACATTCCAAAACCTAGAGTAAAACTAAATTCCTTAGAAAGTTTGTCATTTTCAAACTAAACCCTTATCACGTTTTCCACAAATTCTGAACCCTAAGAAGGTGGGCCCATTCTGAAGACACTACTGTAAACAAAAATCCAAGTTCAATTTCATCAAGTTGAGTTTGACAGCCCATGTGTAATCTTACAAACAATATATATTTGAAATATACAACTACCCAATTATTTACATTGATATACAGATAAAAGTTTTTGTCACAAGGATAACCATTCTAAAACAAATGTTAATCCACAGCACAGAATATTCTCTCATCACAGTTTGCACATTTACATGTGCTACAGAGCCCCTGGTTTCAATAACCCTGACAAGGTGTACAAAAAATTTTTTTTTTTTTACCAATGCATTTCCGCCATCACGTGGAAAAAATGTGCTAAATCACTATAACAAACAGTCAGAAGTCTGGAAAGATTTCCCAAGAAGGAATAAGTTGCCTAACTCCCCTTTCAAGTTGATTTCTGTACTGAATCGTTTCTCAACACTGGGAAAGACTTACAACCCCTTTGCTCTCTTCTCTCACAAGTTTTACTTCTTTACGCCTGAAAACTAAACGTGCCAATTTTAATTCATGCCATGCAAACCGCATGTGCAAACTCCTTTTAAGCCATACAACTTCTTCAATAGTAACTGATGATTCCCAAGCTCTTCAGCTACGAAGTTCATTAAACTGGATTTCGCCAAGCAGTTATACTAGTTACCTGTAATGGTTCCGTCTCGAGAGTTCTGGAACAAATTCATTGTGTACTCATGTTCAGGTTCAGATAAATGCATACAGTTAATTGTTTCATCATGAAAAAGCAGGTCGAGACAAAAGTAAATGCACCACACTAAACAGGAATACTTAAGTCTACAATTACAGACTGGAACTATTCCAATTGGCACATAAGCTAAAACAAAGCTGCTGCTTTTGCTAACTCATAAAAAACTTTCATCATTTTCCCCGAGTTACAAACTTATTATGACGGCGTGAACCAAAGATCAAATACAGACACCTAAGACGTTACTGGTATGTGACAAACAGTGTCGAGTTCAGGTGAACAGCACTGAATACCCATCTACGACCATGCAATAAATAACATTTAGATGACAGTTTTCCCACCATAAACAAATTGAGGTTACAGGGCCTAAGCACTGCTTCAGTTGTAATTCATAAACTACTGTGTTTGGCACACTGCATCCACTTGATCAGGTATAAAGGCATTAGTAAATGTAATACGGCTAAATCCACAACGAACCTTTGTATTACTTGATACAGGAGAGAGAGTGTACACCCTTTTTTGACATCTACTGAGGATAACATTTCAAATTGAGCCACTGACATGAACTGAGAGTTTATGCTCCTAAATAATACAAAACTTTACCAACATTCAACACGAAAACCCGTTAAAAGTCACAATGAGGGACAGTTCACATGGTACCTGAAGTTTTAGCTTTCAATTTTTCAGTATTGCTAATTCTATCCTGGAACTTTTTTTTGTTTTTTGTTTTTGAACAGCAATGGGTCAGCACATCTGGTAGTGGACAATAGCATTGAAAACATTAAAAGTACTTTTATTATAACCACTACTTCCTTTATGATGTCTGTAAATAGCTACATGAAGTGTAATAAATTAAGCATTTACAATTTTTGTAAAATGTAAATTACACAAGGAATCAGGCTGACAGATAAAATATATTACTTTAAAATTTACTGAATTTCATTACGACTTATCTGCATCCAACTTGACATAACAGTTCCATAAACAAAAATGATAATGCAGTGAACAGAAAACTAACTTTCGGTGCAACTGATATCCTAAACCTTAGTTACTGAGTTTACTGTGCTTAAACAGTAACTTTCTTGAACACCTTATTTGGTAGATAATTTCTTAATCCCTCAAGTTAAAACTTTCAAAAAACAGATTTACTATTCACTTGTCAAAAATTTCCAAATTGCAAAAAATGACAAAATTTACCAAAGCATCAATCATACAGACATAAAATCAGATTTCAGAAACACCAGTCCCTTTTATACAGTAATACTGTACTATAATAGAAGGTAGGCAGCTTGTAGCAATTAATCGGTTGCTTGGTTAATATAATACAAATATGATCTGAAACTGCCATGGATGAATCCAGTGAAAATATACATTTTTTAATACTGTTTATCCAGGATTTAAAAATTTTAAAAACTATACAAATCCTTTCTATCGAGACTTAATATATCAAAACTGACTCTGAGATGAAAGAATCTGATTTTTATTTTATTAAAAAAATAGAAATCACAAATGTTTATAGCCAGTTCATTACCGTTCTGTTTTTTACACGAACTGATCACCTGACAAAATAGACAAAGGAATATATCTCAAAAGCAGACCTTCACAGATCTAAATCTAATACTCTTGCTTTAAAAATTTTGGCAGTTATATGTTTACCGTAAAAAACGCCCAAACAATGAACTGGCCTACAAAAATTTTGCAACTATAATAAAAAAAAATATATATATATCACTTCATATCTTCAGGCTCTAGATATAAAAAAAAAAAGAAAATTAGTGCTTTTCTCGTTCCACCTTGCTTTTTTCCTACTTAGATGACATAGGCCTGATACCAACTTTTTGAGCAAAGTTTGACACCAGAGTGCCTAGGCCAGAGTCGTTCCGTCCATTGGAGAAGTTGAGCCCGATGGAGGCAACGTAGATGGTATAAAAAAGGGAACGGACCTGTGAGGAATAAAAATTTGTTTATTCTTGACGACTGATAAAACTGAATGGTATAACTATGCTAAGTAACCTGTGCCAAAAACACATTCACCTGAAAAAGCAAGCTTTACTGTTTAGCTGTCTTTTGAAGGTAGGCATATGAAAATATGAAATGGAATTGGAAAAACACACCACTTTTATAGAGATCCTCTAGCTTTAACCTGGAACTAGCTATGGAATTAATGGTGCAAATCTTCATTATAAGCTAATTTAATAGCTTTATTTCTTTGGATAATAGATTCTGACATCACACTGACATATAGATGTTGCTAGTGTACGTTTTTATGGCACATAATAATTGTGTAGATGCGGTTATGCAAAGAAAATCAAAGCAAGAAAATACATTTAGATGTTTAAACTCTAGGTACCAAGGTATATTCTGTTTACCCCTAAGATCTAAGACAACAATGATGGCGGTAGGAGGTGAAACTACTTTGGTAAATTTATTGTTATTATAATTTAGTGTAACTGGGCCAATGAGTCATTTGTAGTACTTTCAAACAGACTCGCATGAATGATCTGTCCTTAAATGAGAGGAGAAAATTAGAGCAATGTAAGAACACGTTTCAGCTGAGCTGAAGACAGCACCTCCAACAAGGACTTTGGTACAGTAAGGGTAATATAGTCAATATATAAAAACATTATTTGAAATTCACAAAATACACTTCTAAAATAAGAAGTTTGGTATCGAGTTGAAAACTAGCAGCATTTTATCTGCTTAAATATTAACCACTATATTAAAAGCAGAAAATGACTGACACTTACTTTGGCTAGGCGCTCTGCTCTATTAAAAATAATTATACTTTGTTCGGATTCCAAGCTTCCTTCTTCCTCCTTTATGGTGGTAGCAGAATCCATCATGTCAGTTGGCCTGTTCAGAAGAAAACATTCTTAAAACGATTTTCTTTTACGCCATAAATATTTAATGGATGCTACCCTCACAAGTCTTTTCACTATGCCAGGTCAATACTGTATTACAACATGGTACTTATCAAACTGAATGTCATTTTCTCAAGCAAAGATCAGCTATCATACTTGTTGCAATGGATGACTTCCACACTAAAGAAGAGCATAATTTTAGACTATAAATATTTGAATTGAAAAGTAATTTGGTAAAATATGCTAAGATTTTCCAATCCAAAACTATCATTACTTCTTACACACAGTATGTGGCAATCTTAATTTTACACAGGTTTAAAGTTGTAATGTTTTATGAAATGAACAATTGTTACAAATTTAAATGGAGAAACCAGAATCTGCATTTTCCTTTCGTCAGTCTTACAAGACACATTTGTCAACAGCAATAATACATGACCTGAAATCAAGAGCTTCCTTGAAAGATGAAAACAAAAGCCCTAAACATATTAAATAAATATATGAAAAGGAAGTACTACCAGGATGTGTTATACAGTAGCCATATCTTACAGTTAGGAATTTCCTACTTTCTCCAATTAATAAGTTAAAAGACAATTCAAAATGTTACTGCTTTAGGCCAGCCAGTTAAGACAAAAAGTCAAGTTCTCAGTCAACTTTCAAAATGACCTCTTGATGTTCATTTCATCAAGTTAAAATTTTTCAGCCTTTATTTTATTTTGTGTGCCAAACTGCTCTTACAATTACTGTATCACTTAAAAATACTGTAGTTCAGACCTCAAAATATCAGATTTGATATTTTCTAATTCTATGCTCAATTTCTCTTTAAATTCTGATGAAAATATGACTAGAAAAGTGATGAATACTGTAATGTGCAAGACATATGACCATAGAATCATCATCTCTATAAACTAGCTGGAAAACCTTCTGGTGACCAGGTCTAGTTTAGTTGGTGGTTGCAAAGGATTGAAAGGAGTGAATGGTTATACTGTATATGTGAACTTCAATGCTTGCACACAAAATGCTTTTCACAGTGGGTCGAGGCTATGCAATGCATCTTCAAAGTTTACTCCCTCTCCTGCATACAAAACATAAATTAATGAAAATAAATCAAAACCAAAAGCAGGAGAACAGCTTGTGGAAAATGACAGTAAGAGTGAGTATAATCAAGGCAGTTATGCTTGCAACCTTTTTTGAGTTTTACCTGTCTTTAATGAAAACCATCTTAATACTGAGCAGCAAATTCTTGCCAGCCCTCTTATCAAGGTATTCACCTCAGAGCTACTAATGAGCAGGCCAAACTTTTTAAAAATCAAAGTCCAGGATATGAGAACCACGTAGGCATAACATAGAAAAATTGCTTAATAGGTACAGCACAGCAAAGATATGAAAGAAAATGGCTAGTGAATAACCTTGCAACAAGTCAGTTTAGGATTTCAAACTTGGTAACCATAGACACCTTTACGACTTACATTCTATAACCTACAAAAGTATTCATGAGTGGCTACTAAAAGGAGAAACAGTACAAACAGGGTTTACATGGAGCCTATTAGCCATCTCTTATTGGCTGAATATTCTATACCCTACTATTAGCCCACAGTACTAAGTGCCTAGTGCAGGACACTGCAGGCAGTGGTACAGCCTACTGCAGTATGTACAGTACAACAAGGATTTTGCAACATCCCCTCTGGACTAATCTGCACTGCTCTCGGTTGATTTCTTTTCTTGTGTTACTTCTGACCTCATGCTCCCTAGATATCCAGCTTCAACTTTACCCAGTTCCAATTTACACCTTTCAGAGAACAAATCCTTAAGCCCAGACTTATGAAAGTTTTTGAAATGGAGCCTACTGCTTAATGACTTCACGATTCTTTGCACTGTTCAGTGGTCTGATTGTCTCTGAGTTGGTTTAGCAAACTCATCATAAAACCAAAGGAGAGGATAGCGACACGCATTCCCAATGCAGCTGACCTTCTAGCCAGTGAAGTAAAGCAACATTCAATTTGGTTGACAAATGGGTGTCCGCCAAGAAATAAGGTACACTGTCGGCTCATAAGCCCCTTGAACACCTGTTAGACAGGGAATCAAACTAGCAACCTCAGCCAAATTAAAACATAGGGGTAACACCTTTGGGATTATGTAAAATAGTATAAATATCATGTATACCCAATATCTTTCTTTCAACATTAGGGAGGTGGCTCCAAAGAATACAAAATGTAATAGTTACTACCACAATCATACTTCGACTGTAGAATAGAGGATGAACCTCAAAATTAAACTTTCACTGCCACAATACTAACAACTAATTTATTATTTGTAAGAGTTTTGTTTAAAACAAAAAAAAGCTTTCAAACAAATATACAGGTAGACTGGATTCAGTCTAATTGTACTGTATCTTGATAAACAAAATTACTCATGCAACTTCTTCATTCCAAGTGTTTACTTTGAGGGCAGAATCAAAACCCCTTTAACATGGAGCCAAATCGTCTGCTGCCTTTCAATCCACGGTTATCTATGCACTAAAAATACTGCCAAACTTTGAATGCAATTTGTGACAAACTATTTCTGAGACTTCATTGGGTTACCTGACAAGTCTGATTAGTGCAATTTGTAATGAACTTTCTAGACAACCTGGTTTTGATGCGAAATATTTTATTTATACAACACTTTGCAATCACATCTGTTACACTCAATACAAAGTATAGTGCAGAGTTCACCCCAGCACTTGTCCTTGCAGCATCCAGATGGTCACTTTCACATTTTTCCACATTTTTTTTTTTAGGTTTGAATACTTGGAAAGAAAACCGATTTTAAATAGAGATGCTTATTTAAAATGACAAATTTTAAAATTAATCTTCTGGTGCCAGCTGAAAACCAGTAAAATAAAAACAATAGGAATTGTTTATGCAAGGAATTAGTGGCATCTGGTATCAGTCACTGGGATGAGGGAGGCAGTGGGCAGCAACCTAATCTTCAACGCTGTTTTCTTCTCACCGCCTTCAGAGGACGAAGTACTTTTGTGTCTCCTCCCTAAAGCTGGCGTTTCGTTCCTCGCCCATGTTTCCTTGGCTTGAAATTTTTGTGTCAGTGTGATATAGTGTGTTTTGTGTGCGTGTGTTTTGGCTTTTGACAATGCAATCCTAAAACTTGTTTAAGCATTCCCTTAAGCCTCAGAGGAAATGTCCCGGTGTAGCTAACTAACCTTATTCACATTTTCTTGCATCCTTTGAGACCGATCCCCATCTACTTGTAGTAGACCAGATCTAATTCTTGTAATGTAACAAATCCTTGCCCTGAGTGTCGTTCTTGGTCTCCTGAGCAATGGAGGCTCTTTGCCAAGAAGCAGCAGCATAAGAGGAAGTCAGAGACACCATCTGGAGAAGGGTTCTCTCCTTCTTTGATGGATGCTTCTCAAGCTTCTCACTGTTCTGCTTTTCCCTTGTTCAGACTCCTCCCAGTTGCTGCTTCTTCCTTGAAGATTTTACCCCTTCCCATTCTTCCAATGCCTCGTCCTTGGAAGTTTTGGGAGAGGGGTCAGGAGATTTTATTCCCCATGTTGCCTCCTCTTTCTAGTTTGTGTCATCATTATCATTATAATGTGCAAAGTGTCATGCTATTACAAACACTGTACAGCAATTATATCGGTACAAGACTCCTTCACAAGTTTCTTAACCCGAGTGCATTTGCAATGTTATGCTGCCACTATGTGGCAGTTAGTTACATGAGACCCCCACAAAGTGGCAACGCAGAAATGCAAAAGCAGTGAAGTTAAACTCCTGAAGCCATCTTGTACTTATGATAATATTACTGCAGTACCTACTGAGACACTTGAAAGAAGCTCACATATTTAGGTTTTTATCCCTATTGGCCCCACTTTTGAAGACTAAGTTTGTATACTATGAACATATTTTCCTTATTAAGACATATTTCATAATTCCAAGCCTACCCTGCATACTAAAAATGTTGCACTTTAGGAACTTGCAGATTCAAAACACCCTGTAAATACAACAAGTATTATCCTGAAAAACTTTTAACACTCTGTGCAGGATTTCTACATATGAGAATTGTCATGGGTGCATTTCCAGTCCCATGTCGTAGGTTTTGCTGCATTTTTTTTTTTATTTTCTCCATTCTTTTCTATTTATTATTATTTTCCCATTAATACAATACAATAAATTCTGTGGTCATAAAAATTCTAAATTTTTAACTGTATGCTGAAGGAAATTTCATCATTTTCATATTTGGTCACTTCTCAAGATGCAGCCACTAATTTTTAAAAAATAATTTCAGAAATATACAATTTCTTAACTTCTGTGGAAATTCTCTCCACCTAACTCACAAGCAGTAACACTACAAGAAACAAGGGCAGTAAGTATGAATATCTTAAGTTTCTGACACCTGCAATCATAAGTAAAACCAAGACAGAATGTGCACCCACAAAAGAGCAAATCTGAGAGGGATAGAAAAGTTAAACTGTAATCACTCAACAAAAAATATGCATCCATATTACCACTCACTTGCATCCACATTACCACTCACTTGCACCCATATTACCACTCACTTGCATACTTACATTGAAGAATGAGAGCAACGCGAACTAGCTGAACCAGCATTGGCTGAGCCTGTAGATCCACGAAGACTCCCTGTCCCTGATATGATCTGCCAACTACCCACTGAACTAACGGATTCCTGCCGTTGCCTTGGAATTGGTTGTCCACGTGGAACTGGAACAGCCATTGGACTAGTCCTTAAAGCACTATTTTCTTTATTTCCTTTGTCAGAACCTGCACTATCTCCACTAGAATCACTGTGTCCGTTACGAGATCTACGAGGGCAGGATAAAGGCCTGCCCGATTCTGGCAAGGATGAATTAGACGCCCCATTCTTTAACGAACCACTTGAAGTCCGAGAGAGCGCCCCTGACAGGGCGCCTTGTCTAAGGGATAACTTCCCATCACAACTAGCACCAAAAGAGTCCGTTTCTCTTAGTGAGGACCGGCTAAAAGCTGCCCCTTTATTAGTTGAAGAAGCAGAGGATGCACGACTTAGATTAGGAGACATGTCGTCAAAGTCCAATTCACCTGAAAAACTTCCATACGGCCAAGTCAAATGGGCATTGTATGCATCTGCATCACCAATTTTTCCAGCTTTGAAATACACAGGTGGTGTGTGATGGGAAGAGCGATTTGAGGAACATGAAGAATTGAGAGAGTTTGAAGATCCTGCAGAGCTTAGTCCATCTGCATCTAACAATACACAGCCATCCAATCTATCTGAGCTTGCACTATCACTAGAAATGTGTCTCCTGGAAAATCAAGATAAAACATTACTGAGAGCTGATAAGAATTACACAAATATACCATAAACCTCAAAAGCAGGAGCAAATAACTTGCCGTCCACTATACTATTTTAGTAGAAGAATTCTTAAAACCCTGAAAAAGGTTGAAATTAAAAGTATGATAGAAAAGCAATATGATCAAAAGTTGCTTTAGATGTCCAGAATTACCAGCACCACCAACTACTGAACCGTTACCATTAGTTATTTCATGCACTGAAAAATGGATCAACCCAAAACATCTATATAACTTTCATAAGGATGGTCTTAAGTTTGTTCTTGTGTAATATGCAGAGGTCTCATAAAATATCCTTATTAATGTCAATCTATGTCTAAGACTTATCATCACTGACTGCTGATTCAGTTTGTGTTTTATAGATGTACCGAATTCTCTTCAATCAAAGATAGGTGTGAGGGTTACTCATCGAATATCCTTTGGTTCCATTATAAGAAGAAAAAAATTCACATCAAAGGGGTATTTAATAAAAAAAAATATATATGCCTAATGTTGCTCAATATACTGTATTTCAACACCTTTACAAAAGAGTTTTAGCCCCACAAAAACTAAGAAACTACATAATGACGGCTTTGACAGGTATTATCCATTTAATGGAAAGTCTTCATATAAAATGTTGCTGTCAATGCAGTAACTTGTTCATCTTTCTCATTACTTGTACATGAAAACTTTTATAGTAGAGTTTTACAAAGGGCTGCATTAATACTGGTATGAAAATCTAGGATTTGCTGGGCAAGCAAAACCTCTAGGGTTACAAGAGGTTTCCAGAAGTACCACAAGATAATTTTTTAGAACATGGATAAACGGTGCCACGTTCTCATATTTTAGAACATGGCTAAACAGGGTCATGTTCTCATTTTCAGTTTACCACTGTAGTATAGTTAGATTCATTCATTGTTAAAAAAGCTACCATATCTTCTATATCTTCTGTTTTCTATCAACCCTATTCAGGACAATGAGCAATACTTCAGGAGCGTCATCCTAAAATCCACTGATATCGCACTAGATTTCCACTTAAAGTGTTTTGCATAAACTGTTCCACAACGTGTTTCAGCTTTACAAAGTTTTAAAAATGCTTAAATATTATAGACTAGAGCATTTTACTATGTTAGAAGCATAACCAAGAGCAACAATACTTCAACTAAATTTGGTAACTGCTACAAATCCAAAACAATTAACCTTACCTCCTTCCTATGGTGAAGTCATCTGAGGTGATGAACTTGAGAAAGTAAAAGCAAAAGAAAAAAATCTCTTCTCCTTTGTTCAATCTGTCTTGAAGGTCATGCCCGAATGCCATCCAGTCATAGGCAATTGTCAAATACAAAATCTGTTAAGTTAAAGTAAGGTTATTGGTTTCTTAATACACACATAAATCAAGAACATTGATAACTGTAATGCTTAGAATACAAAGGTAACTACATCACCAGGTAGGCAGTTGATATGAACACAACTGTCAATCCTTTAAAGACTGAGCATTTCATACATGCATGTAATTCTAAAGATTGGCTACCTTATCTACTGAGCTCATACAAGTCCTTACACTCTGAAATCCTCAAATTTCTTACAGTTCACTGAAACCTCTCTAAGCTAAATCATTGTTGGCTTCCCAGGCACGCTCCCCAGCCTGTCAGAGAAGCGTCTGAAAACAAGGTGAGGTCTGGGCTCATCACCTTTAGGGATAAGCCTTTTTCTAGTCTTTGACAATCCCTCCACCAAGCCAAATCGTTGGCATGGTGGATGGATCATCAAAGACTGGAAAAATGGTTATCCCTAAAGGTGATGAGTCCAGACCTCGCCTTGTTTTCAGACGCTTCTCTGACAGGCTGGAGAGCAAGACTAAAGGGGAATCTGGCTGAGACTTCCTGTCCCAAGTCTTTCTCAAATAAAACTGAACTGGCCACATCCTGAGTCTTTCCCAAGAGGCGACACCATCCTCCTGGTGGCACTAAAATTCTCACGAATACCCGAGGAGCTGTACACGGGCCAAAACAAAGTGCCCTGAATTGAAATACAATAATAACCCTGAACTTTTCATTGGAACCTAACTAACTGTAATACACAAGTTTTTCAGACACGCAAACATTTGCGAATACTGAGAAACCCTGCAAAAGTGTTTATGTTTAATTTTTTATTTAATTTATATAAGTTTTCAAGCTTTTAAGTGTAAATTAAATAACAATAAATAATAAAAGTAGTAATTTCTCTCCCTTTCTCTTTTACTGAGATAAGAGAATTTTTTGTTTTGTATAAATACAGTAGATTTTTTACTTAATACCATTGATACTCGTGCAACATTCAAATCCATGTAATGTTCGACCCCTAGTTTTTACTGCATGTATTAGGATTTTAGCATATATATACCCCATGTAATGTTCAAGTTTTGATTCTGGCAATAAGCTTAAGTTAAAAAAGTCAAGTATACCTTAGTTTAACCAGACCACTGAGCTGATTAACAGCTCTCCTAGGGCTGGCCCGAAGGATTAGATTTATTTTACGTGGCTAACCACCAATTGGTTACCTAGCAACGGGACCTACAGCTTACTGTTGAATCTGAACCACATTATAACGAGAAATGACTTTCTATCACCAGAAATGAATTCCTCTAATTCTGCACTGGCCGGTCAGAGAATCAAACGCGGGACCAGCAGAGTGCTAGCTGAGAATGATACCCACCCGTCCAATGAGGAACTAGGCTATATCTCTATATTTTGGAATCAAAACATGATGGTAGCCTAGGCTATGCTGAAAGTCGCTACCGTAGCTTAGTCTATGATTCTGACATCTAAATATTGAGTTAAACTAGGAAGCTAAAAGCTTAGAATATGCCTATAAAACATATAAAAAATCAGCATATACTCATTTCGAATCATTAAAAAATTAATTATAATAAACAAAAGGAAAAAAAACTTCCGCCTTCTTTGTTTACAATCGTTTTGTCGTTACCGACAGCTTGCCAAGCAACCACCAACTAGTGAACAGCATAATCATCATCGGTTCTATTCTTTAATCTCTCTTCAACCACTAAAACTAGCGAACAGTATAATCATTCATTTCTATTCTTTAATCTCTCTTTACCAAATTCCACTATTCTTTTAGCTCTATTACCCTGTTACTGTTTCTTTTATCAAAATTGTCAAAACATTTTTACTCAATACCCTTCAGTATGTACGATTCTGTGTGAGTCGTAAGTGAAATCAGATGATGAAATACAAATGGCAGCTAATACGTGTTTACATTCAGGAAATGTAGGCTACACTTATTATAGCCTAGAACAGCCATATAGAAAAAAAAACATAATAAAAGATTCTCAGATAAGTTAAACATTTATATTTACTGTCTTTATTATACAAAAAAAAAAAAAAATAGTTTGTCACCTTCTGTGGAAGGAAATGTTACTTTGTTGACTTTCATTGTCAGCCTAGTCCCAAATCTTGCACTTTTCCAAAACTATACCTCATGGAATGTTCGACCCCAAAATTTTAGGTCATAAATCTGGTCTTTAAATATCAAACATTACACGAGTATAGACGGTAATAAGTACTAATTTTCAAACATTAATAAGATTAAGTAATAATAATAGTAATAATAATAATAATATACAGTAACAGTAATCACAAAATTCGTATGTGATGCGTATTTTAAACAAACAAATATCTTTCCTTCATCTTTTGTAAGAAGCTCGAAGGGAAAGCCGTCAGACATGTTGATTTAACATGACAAGAAGGGGGAGTGTTGCTGATTAGCGGGTCAGAGGTTTCTTACGTAATTCTGTGTGTGTGTGTGTGTGTGTGTGTGTAATAGTTCATAAAAAATTTCTCTCTCTTAAGTAGGGACAACTGTTATTCTCTCTCTCTCATAGTTAGCCAACCTACGTATTACTGTTTCTCTGTATGTCTTTAACTGTACAGCAGATAACTTTGAATAGATCTAATTTTACCTGTACCATCTACAAACTGCAAATGCGCCGTTCTAAAACATAGAGACATAGAGCATTTCAGAACAAAGAGAAAGAGACTGAATAAAGAAGTTTTTAAAAACGAGGTTGAAAAGATTTCTAAAAACAGATCGGTGGAATGGGAAGAGAGAGAAATAGCATACTAATCTTCACGCACTATATTTTTACGTCAGCCATTTATTTTTTTAAGGGTAATGTGTTAGGCTAACCTTTAAAAGAAATTACAGTAAACTTTAATTTCATTTAAAAGTTAGTTTAACACTGAATTTCCATCTCTTGACATCTAACGTAAGAATAACTTCTCTCTCTCATGTTATTCTCTGTCTCCATAATAATTCATAAATAATTTAACTTGATATTTCAAGGAAGGACAATATCTCTCTCTCTCTCTCTCTCTCTCTCTCTCTCTCTCTCTCTCTCTCTCTCTCTCTCTCTCTCTCTCTCAATAATTTAACTTGATATTTCAAGGAAGGACAATCTCTCTCTCTCTCTCTCTCTCTCTCTCTCTCTCTCTCTATAGTTAGTGCTCACACATTTTTACAAATTATCTTTACCTGTACAGTAAGTAGTTTAAATTGGATCTGATTTTACCTGTACCGTCTACGAACTGTAATTGTGCTAGTGTGGCAAATATGTTCTACAACAGAGACATAATAACGAAGAGTTGTATTAGTCCACATAAAAAACTCAGTTTGTTTATGAAAAAGCATTTCAGAACAAAGAGAAAGAGACGTAGAAAAAGAAGTTATTAAAAAGAGGTTGAGAAGACTTCTAAAAACAGATCGGTGGGAAGGGGAAAGACAGAAATTCTCTTCTAACTATTTTTATATCAACCATTTATTTCTTTTTTTAAGGATAATGTATTAAGCTAACTTTTACATGAAATTACAGTAACTTTAATTTCATTTAAAAGTTAGCTTAATAATTTGGGAGCATGATTAGGGTCGTATTTAGTGTTTAAACTTCAGAAATAAGCATTTACTAGTGTTTTTAGAGACCGTGCCAAGCTTACGCAAACATTCGCCTTGCGTGAGGGGTTCTGGAACCTAACCTCGCATAAGTTTGGGGTATAACTGTACCTTCCCTGCAATTACAAATCGAAGGAACTTGCGAGACTGAGGGTTTATTGGAATGTGGAAATACGCATCCTGCATGTCCACCGATATCATCCAGTCATTCTTCTGAATTGCCTCTAGTACTGTGCTGGCTAATTCCATGGAGAAATGGGGTAGACAAATGAAAGCATTAAGCTTCGCCACATCTAGAACTGGGCGCCAACTGCCGGATGCCTTCGGTACCAAAAAAAAAAAAATGGTTGTACAACCACACCTTGTCTCCTGACACCCTCTCGATCACCTTCTTCTCTAGCAAAGCTACCACCTCTTCTTGGAGAATAAGAGACTTTTCCTGCTGCTGAAGATATGAAGGAAAAGCTATTGGGGACGACGACAGAGGAGGAGGAGGAGACAGAAAAGGAATGACATATCCTTCCCTTAGAACCCTCACCACCCAATGTTCTGCTCCTAACTCTCTCCAGACTTTCCAGAAGGCCTGCAGTCCACTGGAACTTGAGGGCATAAAACTTCATTTCTTTCTAAAAGCCTTTATAGACTTGCTTTTATTGAAGCCTGAAGTGGGTCTATGAAATGTCTTAGCAGCTGAAGATGCTTCATGAGACAAGGAGGCATGAAACTTGGCTTGAAGGCCAAAAGCAAGGGAAGGAGCAGGCCTCTTCATGCTTGCCTTAACAAACTGTGTGATCAACTCTCTATTTTCTTTTACGGTGATATCCTCCCTTATTGCCTTAAAAAGGGACAGGTTAAGAAGACAATCTAAAGGAGAAACTAAAACTGCTGCTAGTTTCTGAGTAGGAGAGACCTTTGACGAAAGGAAGAAGCACAATTGTTCTCTCATCATCAAGACCGAGTCGGAGAAGGCAAAAGAACACTTGCCTGCTGCATTTAAAATAGCCTTGTCCAGGGAAGACAAAAAACCTAATGACTCCTCCCAAGTTTTGATACCTGCTGGCGCCAAAAAATCCTTAAGTTGGAGCGGAGAGACAGCAATAGTACTAAGTGAAAGCTTAGCAAAAGACAGGACTTCTGTAATTCTGAATAAGGACCTGTACAAAGCCTCTGCTTCTACATTAGACAAAAGAACTTACTGTACCAGTTTCAAGAGTCCGTCTCTTCACTAGATCCAAACAAGCAAAGATATCCGAGTCGATGTCCAAGGAAGGTTTAGGCGCCAGCTGCATGCCTGTGTCATAAATAGCAGCTGTCCATGGCTTCAAAAACCCAGGAAGACAAGAGCTAATTGCCTTACAAGAAGCTTTGTATACTAAAATATGAGAAATTTTGTCAAAATGGGCCCTAACCGAAGGAGAAAGCTTTGGATTTTTTAAGGACTAGACCGGAGCCGAGATACTAGATGATAAGAGAGACCTAGTCTCTACCGAACCTTTGTCCTCTACAAAAATGAGAATAAAGAGCTGCGCGACACTCCATCAAACGCTGAAAGAACGAAGGAAATTCTTCCGAATCCAGATCTTCTTCTTCCGCTAACTGAGGAGACATGGCGACGGAAGCCGACTCCTTGCCAAGCAAATCTGACTCAAAGGAAGAGGAATCTGCAAGAACATTAGCCTGCCGCTGTTTCCCTGAGGCGACACAAGGAGGCAAAGTTGAAGAGGAGGTGCAAGCAATCCTACCAGTCGTCAAAGAAAACGGGGAAGGTATGGGAGGGGAGGGAGAATGGGCTACATCTACCTCACCCACCTCCTCCAAACACGACTCAATGGGTTGCAGAACATTCCCAGACTTCATTAGCACGTAAGGCAGCTAGAATAGCATCTATCCTGGAAAACACCAAAGAATCTGAAACCATAGTCTGATGAGAAGACTAATCTATTAACAAAGCCAGAGGAAGAAGATTCACCAAAATGTATATATACACCTTCTTACTCTGTGCAAATCAATTTAATCCTATCCACTGAAGATGGTGAGGTCGAAATATTAAGTGGCAATTTACGTTTACCAAAGTGGTCCTTAGGTGAACGCATTAAACACGATTCAGACCGAGAAAAAGGAGAAGTAGGTATTGAAGAGCACAGAACCCCACTGCCCCGAGAACCGACCCAGTTCCCAGGTAGCCGACTCTTTCGCAAAGTCCCACTATCGCAGGGCAGTCCAAGGCTTGGGCTACGTACAGGCAAGGGCACCAACACTTAATTCTAACAAGGGACCGAGAAAAAGAACGCAAACTATGGGGGGATTCGGAACGGCTCCGTCACGAACTCGGTTAAACTTGTAATAGAACTTAAAATAAGGTTGACTTCCTGTTCTGACTTCTCGATATGCTTTTTCTGAACTGAAAGGGGAGCAAGGGGAGGAGCTACAAAGGAAGTCTCAATGCAGCCATACCCCAAACTTACGTGAGGTTAGTTCCATGGAGACCTCCCCAAAACAAGGCGAATTTTCACGTAAGTTTTGCAGTCTTTAAAGATGCTAACAAATGCTTATTTCTAGAGTTTGAACACTAAATATGACCCTAATCATGCTCCCAAAGTATTAAGCTAACTTTTAAACGAAATTAAAGTTACTGTAATTTCATTTAAAAGCTAGCTTGATATATTACCCTTAAAAAAGACATAAATGGTTGACATAAAAATATACAATGTGAAGATTACTTATACTCTTTCTCTCCCTCCCCATTCCACTGATCTATTTTTAGAAGTCTTCTTGACCTCGTTTTTAAGAACTTCTTTATTCAGAGAGAGAGAGAGAGAGAGAGAGAAAACCTTTGACCCGCTAATTGGCATCACTCCCCCTTCCTGTCATATTAAACAGACATACTTGACAGCTTTGCCTTTGGGCTTATCTTCAAAGAGTTAACAAAAGATGAGGGAAAGATGGTTGTTTGTTTATAATACGAATTTTGTAATTACAGTTATACTATTATTAATATTATTATTATTATTATTATTATTATTATTATTATTATTATTATTATTATTATTTAATCCTATTAACCTTATTAATATTTGAAAATCAATATTTATTAGGTAAATCATTTATTTATCATACAAAACAAATAAACATATGCATGCACCTTAAAAATTCTCTCATCAGTAAAAAAGAGAGAGAGAGAGAGAGAGAGAGAGAGAGAGAGAGAGAGAGAGAGAGAGAGAGAGAGAGAGAGAGATTATTTGATTATTTAAAGTTATTTACCCATAAAAGCTTGAAGACTTACAAATTACATAAAAAATTAAACAAACACTTCTGCAGAGTTTCTTGAGGATTTGCAAATGTTTGTGTGTCTGTGGAAAAACTCGTGCATGACAGTTAGTTAGGTTCCAATGAAGAGTTTGTGTGTCTGTGAATTCCTGCAACTTGAATCGCGCGAGTTCAGGGAATTACTGTACTAGCACTATCAAAACGTCTAGCCTGAGTAGGGATACTGTGGCTACAGATGAAGGGACACTAGGTAGGGAAGGACCAACAGGTTAAGTCCTAACTTATTGCTTTCACAATCTATCAGCTTCCCTTCTTTTCCTATATGTATCTGACATATTTAAACATAAAATTACTTAGACCAATCCCTGCATCACATCTAGTTTCGAGATCACACACACACTGTACCCCTGCAGCCGGTACAAACTGAATGTTGGTCTACTTCAAATTTCAACATCCTGCTTACACAAAAATCACTCCTACATAGCCTGATGTTATTGCTTTTGCTTCCAGTGGAAGACATCCTGGGAAAATGAGATTACAATACCATAAACAGGTGCAAAACAGCCCAACTCCACAGAATGCCAACAACCACTATGCACAATGGCAGCAATGGGAACTCTCACTAGTGCTTAAAACATCTGAACACACCTGGTGGAGAAACAGGTGAACTAGACTAGACGGTCTTCCAGGTCAGCCAAGCAATCTTTTTCTTTTTGTTTGAATGCTGACTCGTCTATCGGTCCAGCAGATACAAGCTAATTTAACATTCCTAATAAAATAAACTGAGCACCAAATTTTCAAATAAAATTTATATACTATCAAAAATAAAGAAATACACAAAACTATTATATTTAAAACATAAATAAAAAACAAAGGTGAATCAGCTTTTTATTCGCACTGAAGCACTAATTATATTGCTTTTTAAATTGTTTAAATCCATTCATAAACAATGGAGTTTTAGGAATTATACTGTATAAACCTGATGTTATGAGAATAACATTTTTATTAGACTTTCTTGGCAACACACTGTGTCTACCCTCTTCAATATCTTTAGCATTGCTGAGGTTCAAAGACACTTGATTCTTCTATAAGTCCAGCTCACCCATGTGTATGAAGAAAAACGTATTATGATATATAAAACAAATGGTAAAAAAAAAATTTAGGGTGCTTCATATCAGCCTTCCTGTAAGTCTGGCAATAGCTCAGATGATAAACTATGAGAATATGTGAAAAACAAAGTAAAGCCAAAATGGTCAAAACCACTTTTAAAGCCAACTGATACTTATAAGTCTCATAAACAGAGCCTGGAAGGAGGTGTCTCAGTGGTCAGAAGCTGAATCAGGCAGACTTTGAAGGCCATGAGGCTGAGCCTGTTGTTGAGGATATTTTGTCTATAGGCAAGTTCATGAACTTAGAGGTAAGTGATGATGACTTACGAGATGGCGGACGACCAAAACTCTGACTATACTACAGCATAACTCAAAGATCTTCAGAGAGCAGCTGGGGTAATGTCTTTAGAGGAGGGGGAGGAGGAATGGGAGGATGTTCCTAGTTCACTAATCAAGGAGGTATGTAGGAAATGGTGCGAGTTACAAAGTTTTGTGAAAACATTTCACCATGACAAAGCTGTAACAAACCATGTTGAACATTTTCAGTGACAATGCCATGCATTACTTACAACAAATTTTCAAATGCAGGCAAAACCAAATATCAACGGACAGGTTTTCACTGAGACAGTGGTCCAAGCAGGTCTCAGGCAGGTTTAGTTGTGCTAAGAGACATAAAATAGAAAGAACCAAGGAAACTGAATTGAATTGACTATAGAATTTAGGCCAAAGGTCATTCAGCAATGAAACGGAAATTGACAGTAAAAGGTTTGAAAGATGTAACAGGAGGAAAACCTCAAAGCAGTTGCACTATGAATCAACTGTTAAGAGAGATTGGAAAGTAAGATGGAAGAGAGAATATGAAAAGAGGTACAGTTAAAGGAGCGAAAGGGGTTGCAGCTGGGGGCCAAAGGCACACTGCAAAGAACCTTAAGCAACACCTATAGTGCACTGCATGAGGTGCACTGCCAGCAGTACCCTCCTATGGGGGAACCCAGGAAAGTTACCCGACATTTTGCATAAGATAACTATCCTTCCAAACAATTATATCTCTCCTCTTCACCTTCCTCACTGTCTGCCACTTACACCAACTCTCTTCAGTACAGGTAAACAGGTTAAATTTTCACCTATTCATTACGTTTATTCTTTTCGAGTACTGTACATAAAATTCGGGTTATGGTGCCTTATACGATCTACATTATTTCTTATGGGAAAACTTTATCTGGTTTTCAAACTGCCTTCTTGGATGCATTAAGACTGAGAACTCGGGTTCCACTGTATCAAAAAATGGCCATATCCATACTACTAAATTCCCTGTTCTTGCTTAAGAGAAGGCACACTGATGGTTCAGAAGGCCTACTACACTCATTCTTAACAAAATAAAGAGGTCTTTGAAACAGAGCTTTTAAGAAATTTGTTAAGGCCAACGATATCTTTAAGTACTAATTGGGGAGGAGGCTGCTGATCAACTTTGAGCAAGGGGCTTTACTCCTTCCCTAAATTAACTCATTAACTAGTGAGAAATGTCTCACAAGCATTTGCTGCAATTTGAGTAGTTCACCACTTGCCAGGGTTCCAAAGACCTTAAATCAATCTAATACCTAAATATGCAAGAAGACACTCGGGAAAAGAATGTGTAGAAAATTTTTTTACTAGAACTGAAGAACATGTAGTTTTAATTGTTGATGATCACCAGCCAAACCAAATTAACATTTCAGGGTTCAAATCATTTTGACATTTCATAATTAAAAGTTGTTCTTTATATAAACTATAGAGTAATGTAATTGCCAAACCCTTATTTTTATACTAATACATCAAACTTAATATTTACCCTTCAAACTCAATTGTATATTCACCCACACAAATTTTATTATGCATTTATTCCAGTCTTTATGCTTTACTACAGTTGATCAATGCTTATTTTTAAAAAGTATTTCAAACATTACACATACCTGAGCACAATCTAAAGAAGAATGGATCAATCCATCAGCCCAGAGTGATAACCTCAGTAGAGAGATGAATAGTGGAGTTCGATCCCACCCTGAAATGCAGTGTATCAAGAGACCCTGCGAACCTTCGTGTGTATAGGTTAAGAGTAGTTTTAGGTAGTTCTGACTAAGTCTCACAAGGTCCCATCTCTGAAAAAGGTAGGAAAAGTTTTTGTTGACAAATTTATAAATCTGTGGAATACTAATATCAAGTTGAATATGGCAAAATAGACTTAATAATCACCATCGGCTGATTTTCGAACCAAAACATTGATAGCTATGTTTGTATTTTATATTACAATAATATGAGAATACACACATTATTATTGGATACAGTGAAGTAAAGCATAACTTATTAAAAGCTTCATGGAAAAGATGCAAATTTGTTGCGTGTGTATTTTATAATATGATACTAACAATTATAGTTGACATACTAACATAAAAGTTACAAACTAAAACCAACAATCCCTGGGTATATTTATGAGCAAAAAAATAAAAAGACATCATGGGATAGAAAGGGCCAATACATTCCCCACTGATCCCCCTCTGCCCTGTGCTGAGCTACTACAGTTCCCATAAGTCATTTATGGACCATTGAAGTGCTATGAACATCTTTCCTGCTAAGTTCATCTAAATTGTAAGGCGCGTAATATTAATATTCATATGGGTTAGCCCGTCCATCACTCAAAACATGTTATAGATCATAAGATGACGCCCGTCCATTAAGGGACAACAGATGGCGTTGGAGCGCGTTTTTTGTAAAAAAAAATCAACAGATTCCGTTTGCTATTTTCACTTGATTTCATCATAATATGAGCCTTACATATTTATCTTTTATCGGCGTGAAAACAACAGTAAAATGTGTTCTTTCACGCCCAGTGGTTTTGATTAAAATACTTTTCTTTCAATCTTATTTACAGTTGAGTTTGATGGCATATCAAAGTTTATGGGAGTTTCATCCATGTTGCCAATGCACGATAATTTATAGTCATTAGCAGCTTGAACATTGTTTTCTCAGCTTCAGCAAACAACTTGCAGCTTAATTTTAGCAGTATATTTCCTTGTCGATTTTTTCTCCATAGCGAGTAAGAGTATACTGTAAAAGCATACCAGTCCTATTCTACTTAACGTCATTTGTAACATACCTGCAGTAATTGTTTACTATCGTACGATGGTTAAAATGCAAACAAAAAGCTGTTGTTATCCGATTAGGTTGTTCTTAGCAAAACAGCTGTTTCTTGTTCGGTTGTTTATAGCTGTACACATTTACACATTTATCATTCTCTTTTACCTTTTCAACTTACTTAACTAAAAGACTGGATAAAGAGATGGAGGATAAATCGTCAGTCTATTGTAATTTGGTCTCTCTTGCTGCCTGATTGTATGCTGTTGCCTGTGCCTGTCGAGTGCAAATTTTAAAAATACTGTCAAAATATTGTCATATCAGTATTACTGTACTTGCTAACCCCATGGCAAAATCGAATTATCACAAGGCGAATTATCGTAACTCAAATACTACCTGTAGTTCATCTACTCTCTTTGCCAATGCCAGCGCAAGCAAGAAGACAGTCTTGAGGGTCAGATCCCTGTATGATGGCTCTCGTAGCGGCTTGTATGGTGCACAAGTCAGGCTCAGAAGAAAGAGAGTCACATCCCACTCAAGGGTCCTAGGGGTCCTCAGTTCCCTGGGAGGGCAAGACTTTTCAAATTTTCTAATCAGCAAAGAGATCTCCCATGAGGAGGAAAGACTGATTCCTTTCAGGCACAGGACTAGGCTCAGGGCGGCCCTGCAGCCTTAACAGCCGAGATGGAGAGAAGCTTCTCTCAGTGAAAGAAAATGAGAAAGTCCGCTACCTGCTGAACAGAGGTTCCAACCGGAGAGATATCTTGTCTACAACACCAACCACAGAAGACGGCCCACTTCCCCTGGTAGACAGCTGCAGAGGACTTGCAAGAGATGCTGGAACCTCTCGACATGCAGCTGGCAAAGGAGGTTGTGCCTAGGAGGAATCTCTCTCAGTGCCTCAAATAGCAGAGCTAGCAGGTCTGGATACCACTCAGCATGTGGCTACTTGGGAGCCACCAAGGTCATTCTGAGATTCGGGGTGATCATTACCCTGTTGATCACCAGATGAATCAGACAGAACGGAGGAAAAAGTACACTTCAAGATTGTCCCAAGGGTGCTGAAAGGCATCTTCTGCTGCTGCCCATGGGTCCAGGATGACCGAGCAGAACACAGGCAACTTCCTGTTGTGCCAGGTGGAAAAAAGGTCTATCACTGGTCATCCCCAAAGGTCGAAGAATCTTTTCCCTACATCTGGGTGTAGAGACCAATCTGTTCCTATCACTTGACCCTGGCTACTGAGTCTGTCTGCCACTACATTCTTTTTGCCTGGAATGTATCTGGCTGACAACTCCACTGAGTGCACTACTGCCCACTCGTGTACCTGTACCATCAACTCATGAAACTGAAGGGATACCAGTCTCCCCCTGCTTGTTGATGTATGCCACCATCATGGTATTATTGCTTATCAGTACCACGGAGTGCCCCATCACTCAATCCTGAAACTCTTGGAGAGCTAAGAAGGCTGCCTTGAGTTCCAAGATACTGATGTGGAGGTGCTTGTCATTCTTGTTCCCCACACACTGGAAGCCAGCAACTCTTCTAGGTGTGCGTCCCATCCCTCCCTCGATGCATCCGAGAACAGAAGCATCTCAGGAGGGTGAGTGTGTAGACACACTCCTATTATGAGGTTCCTATTGTCCAGCCACCAGGCTAAGTCTTGTCTCACTTCCTTTGAGAGAGGCATGGGAAGGTATGGGGAGTCCCTTGCCAAAGAGCAGAACTCTTTCATTCTCCACTGAAGGGAATGAAGGTAAAGCCACCCATGAGGGACCAGCTTCTTCAAGGATGACACATGACTGAGAATGACTTGCCAATGCCAAGCTGTTTCTTCCTGCTGAGACAGGAATGATTGTGCTACCTCCCTGAACTTGCTGGTATGCGAGTCTGAGGGGAAGACACTCAATGCTGCCGCATCTATCAGCATGCCCAGGTACATTATCCTCTGCCTGTGAATGAGATCAGAATTCTCAAAGTTTATTACAACTCCCAAGCTGTAACAAGACTTGAGAAGCTGATCCCTGCCCTGGAGCAACTGCGAATGAGAGCTTGCCAGACTAGCCAATCATCGAGATACCTCAGATGATGTATCCCATGCGAATGGGAACAAGTAGACATGAGGGTGAACACTCACATGGAATGCCTGATGAGCGGTGAGAGCCCGAAACCGAGTGCTCTGAACTGGTACATCGTCTTCCCAAGGATAAAGTAGGGGTACTTGCGTGAAGATTGATGGATGGGTATTTGGGAATATGCATCCCCCAGGTCCAATGTAAGCATTAGGTCGGACTCCCTTATGGCCGCGAGCACTAAACATGTCGTTTCCATCATGAACCAAGTCTGGTGAACAAATCAGTTCAAGGAAGAGAGGTCTATGACCAGTCTCCATCCCTCTGATGCTTTCTTGAGAGAGAGAGACGGCTGTAAAAGCCTGGAGACCGATCTGTCACGACTTCCACAGCACCTTCCTTCAGCATTGCCTTCACCTACCCCCAAAGGGCGAGGTCCTTCAGCGAGCCAGGAACGTAGGTTTGGAGATGGACCGGATAGCTGGTGAGAGGTGGGGGAGACCTGAAGAGAACTAAATATCCTTCCCAAAGGACATTCACTACCAAGGTCTCTGCTCCGTATCGCTGCCATGTTGCCTAAAGGCTTGATAGGCAACCCCCCACCACTGGCAGCATGTGGGGAGGAACGCCGCCCCTAGCGTCCGCCTCCTGTCTTCTTACCCTTGCCGGGGCAGAAGAAGACTGGGTATTCCTACAGGGGATCTTCAAAGTCTGGGGCTTCTTAGGACCCATAGAGGGAGTGCCAAACCTGAAGGTTGAGCTGCAGTGGCATGCAAAGACCCAGCAGCCTTTGCCACTGCCTGGTGGACAAGATGGTTGTTGTTATCAGCTCTCTGTCTACTGCAGCATCCACTTACTCTCTAGGGAAGAAAGAAGCAGAACCCAGCAATGGTCCATCCCTCAAGGCCAAAGCCAAATCAGGGCTAACACACTTAGGAGATTTGAGTCAGGACTGCGTCCATCCTCTTCACACCAAATTCGCCCACAGGTTTGCTCTCTAGCGGGCTAGGTAGGAAATGACCGTACCTCCAGATACCAGCTTCCTCCTCAAGGTTTCTCGAACCCAAAGGAGGCCAGGAAGCGATCTTGGACACAGACAGTGTCCAACGATTCAACCAAGGAAATGCCTCCCTTCTTTATGTAGCAGAGCTTCATTCCATGTGTGTCTCTGAAGCACCCATTGCCTGAAGAAATTTTTGCCAAGTCCATCACATCCTGGGATTGGACGTCTTACAGCTAAACCATTATTTATCTTCACGGGCTCCTAAGCTTTGCCCTTCCTCCTAAATTGTGATTCAGGGTATTTATCATTAATGGGTTCATAATAACTGTTTATACAACAAAAAGAGTTTCTATGAAAACCTTTATATTAATCTTCAGTAGTCCTCTCCCCCTTCACTTCTCCATCTTGCCCTCCCCCTTCACCTCTCCTGATATGGAGGATTAAAATAGGAATGAGTAAAATCACTCTTCAGAATGATGGGGTTAGCTGGCACAAGCACAGATGGGATCTTTCTTGTCCTTTCCAAATTGGTGTGCATGGATGTGTTCCACAAAAATAAAGGCTACGTATGATTAACAGGTTTGTATAAAAATTAATCATGTGGTACAAGCATTATCATCATCATTTCTAACAAATTACACCAGGAGGTACATTTGATCATTGCTGGCATTAATAGAGGTACAGACTGTACTAATAGCCGGTCCTACAGAAAGGTATAACAGCTTATAGTAGGCCAGGGTACAGTATGCATATGCATTTGCTAAAGCAGTCATTCATGGGAATTCTTGGGACACAACTCTCGTGAATAAAAAGGACAACAGTGCATACTTACTCTATAATTGGCCCAATCAGGTGCTACTTTTGCAGACATAGTTCGTTCGGGGATGACTAGCTGTGCATCAACAAAGTTTTGGTTCCAGTTAAAATACAGACCTTCGCCACTATAACCAACATCCCTGAATTCTTTAAAAAATTCACACCCTGGATAAGGAAGTGAAACTATGCTGAAGTCATTGTACCGGTTCTCTTTATCCACTTTTTCTGATGACGTGACACTGAAAATTAAAAAAATCCCTATATAATTTCCTTACACAGTCCATGAGATACAAGGAAGAATGGCATTCAATCTTTTGTCGTTATAAAAGTCCAGTAATACCTCGAAAATTCACGAGGTTAGGTTCCAGATCCTGTTGTGGACCAGGAGGAATTGCGAATGTTTGGTACGAGTCACTAAAAATGCTAAGTCATTATTATCTAGAGAGCTTAAACCCTAAATATAACCCAACCATGCTTCCAAAGCACTTTAATTTCATTTAAAAGTTAGCTTAATGCATTACCCTTGAAAAAAAAAAATAAACAGTTGATGTAAAAATTATTGTACAGTATGGCCTAATGGGTATTTGCCACACTAACGCATTTACAGTATGGTATACTAATGTTACCCCTATACTAATGCACTGGATGCCACTTCTTTTGCACTCACATTAAGGTAAAACCAAGTAACGAATGGGACTGTACACTTAATGCTTGACGTTTTCTTTGTCACTATCAGGAAGGTAAACTAGATAAACTTCCTATGTCACAGAAGTCATGTAATGTAGGTACAATTCAATAAAATGAAGAAAACGTACGTATGGTACGTAGATCTGTGGAAAAAATCGCAGATGCAAATTAGTTAGATACCAATGAAAACTTCCCGAATCCAGAAACGCGAATGCACGAGGTATGACTAAATCAACACAAGTATGTTTTGAATAATTAAGAAACTCCCCAAGTTCTCCAGATGAAAAAGGTGTCATTTAAATATTCTAATTAAATACTCTAAATATATCACATGGTTACATTTAGATGCTATTCATAATTTAAAATAAAATGATTTTGAGATACATAAAGCAGATGCAGCAATGATGTAATAAAAACTATCACACCTAAGTATGAAGGATATATTCACAACCTTGATTATATTCCAATCAGTTGTCAAATCCAAGAGACCTGGAATGTATACAATACTTATATGTTGCTGTGTCACTGATGATTAACATCTGGATTTCTATTAAGCATTCTCAGGAGCTCAAACTTCATTTCCTAAACTTCATTTAGGTAACAGGAATATAAAAGGGAAAGGAATGTTACTTTTAACCTAAAAATCAATTAGAAATGAAACGAGGTTTCTTCCACAACAATACCTTCATTTACATTAGCCCCATTCATGACCTTCAAGACTCCCTGGACACATCATTTCTAAATCAGAAGCAATTGCCTAATGGCACAATGGTCTACCATGAGGCATTGCCTGATGGTAGAAAAACTAGTTGGCTTTAACGGCAAAAATGCAACAACTCTATTCTTCTTCTTTATAACACTCCATCAAAAATCAAGGGAAGGGATGAAAAGTAAATAAAGTTTGTATCTGAGGGGAACTAATCTCATTGACCAAGTCAAAACAAGTCCTGTTTTTCACTTCTTGGACAAACCACATGCCCTTTGATTTACTTTAAATTATATCTTCAACCTGGATTATTTACTTTAATCATATCATCTGGAATACATACTGCACATGGACTATATACTTACTACATTCCAAACTTGACTTTTTTCTTCTCTACCATTAGGTCAACTATGACTCCAACATTGCATGCCTTCAATAACCGAATATCTTGTGCTCTAACTCTGTCAAACAGCTGCCAGTCACTATTTGTTTGTGGCACCTGGAATAAAATTTTAAAATGTAAAAATGTGCATAACTATTTCTATTTTTAATCTATTCAATACATTCTGAAACTTTCCAAACAAATATACTGAAATTATAACTCCAAGTACAGGAAGTTCATTTTTTAAATACTGAATCTTAAAGCTCTTCGTGCATTTAAACCTAGCATGACAAATTTCAAACATTTCAATAAACAAAGGCAATATCAATGAACTTGCTAAAGAATATAACAAACTTGCTAAAGAATATGATACTGTCTTTATAGGCTAAACCAGTAAGTTAATATTCAGAGGTCTGGTTTGCAGGGTGTTCCCAAGAGACTGATTATTTACTATTACTCAAAAAATGTCTCTGCCTTAACAGGAATTTCATTTCACTGAAGGTATGACCAAATGAGAGCACCAGTGTAAAATACAGGTAACTGTGGTTTGCAATTTGATAAGAGAATAACAAATTTAAGAACAGCTTTACCTCATCGTCTAAATCCTCCTCTTCTGGTTTACTGGATACTACTGAAGAAAAAATATAATCCAGACCAGATCTTCCGTACATTTCAGGTCCTCCAGACAATGTTGCTGACCTAAAAATCATGGATATGTGACTAAAATTGTTTTGATAATATAATAAAGTAAAACAACATTGCTCTTGCAAAAACACTTTCTACAAAAATTCAGGGCCAACAGGTTTTACCTATCTCTACTGATAAAATAACTGAAGAAAATGAGGAATGTGGCCAGTAAAAGATCACTGACATCACACTCAGTACTTACACAAAGTAGAAGCTAAATGCTGGTTTCAACTACAGTACAGTACTAATACCATTCACCATTAAATTTTTGCACAGATTCCTGCAAAATAATCACCACCACTGATCTAGCATAACTGCTGTGAAAAATTACATATTCAGGCTTGTTGGAGCCTGATTTATTTTCCCATACAATTTTCACTTGTACCCTAATTTTCCTAAACCTTAATCTTGAAAATAAAGAGAACTCCTTGTTAAAGATGGTATATGCAAAATCTTGCGGCTCTACAACACCTGCTCAATTTGTTTAAAAGGGAACCTTATGTAAACATTCAATATGATACACAATTTTCCTAAAACATGTTGGACACCTATAGAAGAAAAAATGGTTACATTATATTAAATACGGTACCAGGAATACTAACCTGCTTATATAATTTCCTTTGTAGAGAATAACAGGGACAGGGAATCTAGCTCGACATCTTGCAAACTTTGCTTTCAGAATGAGTTCTCTGAGCCTCTGACCATTACTTTGAGTCTCTGCACCTGTGCTTTCACTCTTGCTCCCATCTACTGCAAAGCAAAAAATCATCCTCATAAATACTCATACATCAGCTTCTTTTAGGGGCCTGTGCATGAACCAAGTTCTCTCTTGTGAAAAGAGGCATCGTAACCTAGCAGTACCATAAGAACCCTAAACACCATAAAAAGTATACAATGGTGACTAACCTGGATTACTATATCTAAAATGTATAGTAACAACTAATCCAATATTTTAAATGGAGAGCACATCACTTTAATGAAAGGTAAAAATTCTACAGTATTTTGAAATATGTGGAAATGGATTCCAAAGGGAAAAATTAATGCAATGGATCCCTTAACTCTATACTGGAACGAAGTATACAAGTAGATCTTGGGATTAAAGTCATAACATGACCTTAATGGTAATTCAAAGTATGTAAATGTTACTGCACTCTTCTCCAAGGTGCTAAATCAGACATTAAAAGTGCTTTTCATGATGCCTGAGAACTTACTATACTATAGCATCTCTTCTGCTTGCTATCTTCATATAGCCTAAATGATATTCCATCTTAAATACAGATTTAAGAGTTAGTTTAGGCTTGAATGGTAGACGCTGTTAACTGAGATCTGATACGAGTTGAAAGATCTTTATATTATGTATTTTACAAAATTTCATTACAAAAACCCCACTTCATAAAGGATACAAAAAATTTAATAAGTACACCACTTCATAAAGGATACAAAAAATTTAATAAGTACACAAGTCCATAAGTTTGGAGTGGTTTTAGAATAAACTTCCAACATACATACAGTAATGCAATTGTGTCTTGTTTGTAATGAGTCAAATTAGTTTGCGTTTATCATTTTAGAACCCCACTGATATGGCAAGGTGCAGATGTGACTAGTATACAATTTTTTCAGACAGAAAATTGCAAAAAAATTATTCTAAAAATGTACACAAATAAAAATTATAAGAAGAATGTTTCAATTATTTTTTTGTGGCCATGATAGCAAATATGTATTGCTTGGGCTTACAACTGCAGTGGTCATAAGTTCCAACCCCAATCTAGGATTGATATATTTTAACTGGCATATGACCCTACCACCTCTTTAAGCCAAGGATTGGGGCTAGAGGAGAACCATAGATCTACCCGAGTTGTTCAACATTTGTTTACAAGTGGGTGGAAAGGAGGCTATTTACATTTGGTTTTGGGGATACGGTGCAACAGAACAGTGACCTGTCCTATGCTTCTGATGGTTATTTGTGGCCTTTAAACTGCATGAAAATACAATTAAATCAATACTAACACATGAAAATGCACTTGGATGATGGATATAAACTCCTATGGGCCACACCAAAATTGTTCAACTTTTGTTTAACATTTTATGCGTAGTTTAAACAAACAGTCACTACCTGACTTACGAACATGTTACGTTTCAGACTGCCGCTCATATCTTAAATTGTTTGTGAGCTGGTTTTTAATACAGTGGAACCTTGGTTTTAGTACGTAATCCGTTCCAGAAATTCTGACAAAAACCGAACACTATAAGAAAACTGAAACAATAATTCCCATAAGAAATCATGTAAACCTCATTAACCTGTTCCAGCCACCCTAAAATATTAACAAAAAATACAATTTATAGAGAATAACTACATTTTTACATACACAAAACAATGAGAAATATAAATGACTAATGAAATGGATAAATGACAATTTAACATCACTTTTACCTTTATTGAAGACTCCTGTCCTTTGGTCTGACAGGAAGACTCTCGATGAGACTGTGTCCATGACCATTCCCAGGTACAGAATTCTTTGACTGGGCTGAAGATTGGACTTTTCCAAATTTATTACGATGTCCTAAGCCGCAACAAAATTGGAGAAGACGGTCCCTGTCTCAAATTATCTTTTCCTGAGAATTCGCTAAGACCAGCCAGTCGTTGAGATGCCTTAGGGGGCGAATCCCCTGAGCACGAGCCCATGTGGACACTAGGGTGAATGAATGAATGATTTTAAGTTATCAGGCGTCGTGAAAACTCTTATGAACACCTAGGGAGCTGCTGTCAAGCCAAAGTAAAGAACTCTGAACTAAAACACCAGTTCTCCAAGACTGTAGCAAAGAAACTCTTGGGAAAAGGATGGATAGGGATCTTGAAGTAAGCATCCTTCAAATCTACAGTAAGCATGTAGTCATCGTTTCTGACAGCTGCTAGGACTGGTCAAAGAGTCTCCATACTGAACTATGTTGTCCTGATGAAGAGGTTCAAAGTTGAATGGTCTATCACTGGCCTCCAATCGCCAGTGGCTTTGGGGATTAGAAAGACTCGGCTGTAGAAACTGGGGGAGGGATGCCTGACTTGCTCTACTGCTCCCTTCTCCATCATCTTCCTCACTTCTTGGAGAGCTAGGTGCTTCAGAGATCCCCGGGCGTAAATGAGGTGAAGGAGAAGACGATTGGAGAGGGGAGGAGCGAAGTCGAAAGGTAGTAGATATCCTACCAGAAGGACATCTACCACCCAAGGCTCCACCCTGAAACTCTGCCATACAGCCCAGCGGCTTGCCAGGCATCCCCTCCCACCGGTGGCAATGAGTTGGGAGGGGCGCCCACTCTATCATCTACCTCCACCTCCCCAGCTCTGCCTTTAGCTCCCCCTTCCTGGCCTGGAAGAGTAGGGCTGAAAGGGATGTTGCTGGGCAGACTTCTTCGTTGACAAAGCAGGTTGAGAAGGCTTGCTTGTTGAAGCTAGTTTTAAAGGCTTCTTGGGAGGAGGCTGCGGATTCTGTACTGGGACGTTGGGGTGAGAGGGACCTCCTGATTTAGTCACTGCCTGTTGAATAAGACAACCATGATTGTCGGCTCGCCGCCTGTCGACAGCTGCCTCCAGCTGATCCCTAGGGAAAAGCAGCTGAGAGTCCAGGATATCACCATTCCTTAAGAATAGCAAGGAGTCTACATCGACAGACTGAGCTACTTTGTAGAGAGCTGCGTCCCTCCTCATCAGCAGGATATTAGCCCGTGAATTTGCACTCAAATGGGTAAGGTACAATATGCCCTTAGCATCAGATTGCAACAATCTGATGTAAGACCCACTAATAACTGTATTTCTTGAAGAAGAAACTTCGGTCACGGCTGCTGACCACAAATCAAGCCAAGAGACAGTCTAAAAGGCAGAAGAGGCAGTTGACTCCAAAGAGGCAGTTTCTTGAAAAGTAAGGGAAGGACCTTCCGCCCAAACCTGAACTAGGGCCAGCCCTGGCTTCAACTGAATGACATTGGAGTTGACTTGTCTATTCAGAAGAAGAGTTGCATAATACCTTCTATGACGAGGAAGAGGAGGAAGAAACTTGAAAGACCTAGAATGAAGAGATTTATCCCAGCCCAAAATGAAGGAACTGACATGATTTATGACTGAGTCTGTGTGGCTAGAGCGAGGTAACTATAAAGATGTTTTTGAGTCCTTCTTCAGTCCTAGCAAAGCTTCCATACTTGTAAGGGCAATCGCAGGGGTCACAGCTTTCTTAGAAAGATTAGTACTGAACTCATGAATGAGATCAATAACCCTTAAGTAAGAAGAAAGAAGCTCTTGAATCTCCAAATCCTCTGCTTCCCGGTCATGATGATTCCTGTCTACCTCTGCCAATGGATCCACAGGATTTAGCACCGGGTCATAAGATCTATCAGGCCCTAACACTGAATAGTAGCTCCAACCAGAGAGAGACCCTCTCTACAACACCACCTACAGAAGACAGCCAATTTCCCTTGGTAAACAGATGCAGAGGACTGTCGCAGGTATCCAGACATCTCTGTTGCTGTGCGGCGAGAAAGCCCTCTCGCTCACAAGAGATGCTGGATAGTCTCTAGCCATGAAGCAAAAGATACTCCACTGACTGGTGGTACCATTCTACATGCAGTTGAGACAGACGGTTGTGCGAACTTGTGCCAGGGGTGAAACTCGCTCAGTGCCTCAGAGCGTAGAGCTCCAGAAACCATAAGGCAAGTGGCCATTTGGGAGCCGGCAGGGTCATTCAAAGATTCTGGGTGATCATTACCCTGTTGATCACCCTGTGAATAAGACAAATCAGAGGGAAGGAGTGTGTTTCCAAGTTGTCCCGTGGGTGTTGGGAGGTGTCTCAGCTACAGCCCATGTGTCTGGAATGATGGAACAAAACACTTTCAGCTTCCTGTTGTGCAGAGTGACGAACAGGTCAATGGAAGGTAGACCTCAATGTCAAACAGCCTTTCTTTGAAGTCTGTATAAAGGGACCATTCTGTCCCGATCACTTGACTCTGGCAACTGAGCTTGTCTGCCACTACATTCCTCTTGCATGGAATGTATCTGGCTGACAGCTCTATCAAGTGAGCTACTTACCACTTGTGCACCTGTACTGTTAACAGGTGAAGCAAACGAGACACTAGGCCTTCTTGCTTGTCAACACATGCCACTACTGTGGTATTGTCGCTTATCAGCACCACCGAGCATCCCTTCAATTTCTTTCGGGAAGGTCAAGGTAAGTGAGACCAGGGCTAGCAGGAGCCAAAAAATGGTAGGAAAGCTCGCCCACAAATACTGGAGAGCTGCATAGGCTAGGAGACCCGCGGTCAGAAACGGGTGCTTGGAGCAGGAGACTGATACTGAAGAGTTGGCACCAGGTACTCGGGAGCTGGTGCCAGGCGCTTAGGAGTGGGCACCAGGAACTTAGGAGCTGGTGCCTGCACTCAGAAACTGGCAGCAGATGCTCAGGAGCTGGTGTTGGGTGCTCCTGAAGAGATGGGCACTTGAGCGAAGACCAAGGCACTTGCGAGGGATCGTTGGGTGCTTGGAGCCAAATGTTGATGCCCAAAAGAAGTACGCTCAGGAGGGAAATAATCCTGACTGACCCATGTGCTGCAGGAAGGTTGAGGACTGCGTCTGACTCCTTAAACCGCTAACTGGGCAGCGGAGAAGAGCGTCCGGCATTGCCTGCTTGCCTCTTCAATGGACGAAACGAATCTAGAAAGTGCTTGTGGAGCTTCCAAGTCCAGGCTGGAGTCTTGAGAATCAGACAACAACCAACGCACATCTACAAAGACACCTTCCAATGGCTGGCTGTTGAAGCCTGGGATCGATCAACAGGCTCGACTGAGGGGGCGAATACCAGTGGGCAAACCCCACCGACCTCCCTTGGACCTCCGGTATGACTCCTTCCAGGTTTAGGGCAGTATGACAGGGACCTTCATCTAAGAGAACTGGCAGGACGAGCAGCCACCTCCTCCACTTGCGCAACACTTTCTCCTATCAAGACAGCTTTCCAATGGCTGTCTGCCGATACCTGGGGATGAGCAACAGGTTTGGCTGAGGGGGCAACTACCTCCGGCATGACTCTGACTCCTCCCAGGTTTTGGGGAGTAATGACAGGAACCTTCATCTAGGAGAGTCGGTGGGACAAGTAGTCACCTCCTCCTCCTTCACTTCACTGTATCACTACTCGAGACTGGCAATGACAAGAGTCAGAAGCAAGGGAGCCAGGCACAGGAGTAGGTAGATTAAAAATAGGAGGGTAGGAGCAGAAGGAAAAAGGGCGGGAAGGTGGGAAGAAGGAATAGCAGAGCTATCTTCTAACCTACGCTAGGGTAGAATTCTAGGCTAAGGGAAGCTTGTTTCACGGCTCTAGAGGCCACTTCCTTTCTATCCCTCTCTGACTTGTCTAGTTGAGATTATGAACCTTCTCTTGCTAACCACAACATTTAACACTAAGTTTTCTCCTTACTATATTTCTGCCTGCTAGATTTACTGCAAATTCTATGAGAATCATATGAGGATTGATTGATTTGGTTTGCAACTTTCACTACAATAGCAAAAACAGGTGAACTTGACTCAGACATAACAATAACCAAAAAACTAGAAAAAATGACCCAGAAAGCTATTAAAGCTTGAAGGCTACCCAAATATGCGATAATACTTCACCGAAATCCAGTCATACAACCGAAAATCAGTAAACGAAAGCTGCAGAAAACCCCCAATGTTACTCGAGAGCCGGGCTGAAACAGAATGAGGTTTTCTGCTATGTTGTTCCCAGTACTCCCGTCGGTGGGCAGGGCTTGTCACCTACACTGAACTATCGAAACGCTGTTTGAGTTGGAACTATAGCTATGTAATTACTTGGAAAGTTACTTATATGAAAATGAAATTTCTGTTAATTTGCATGGCGGGGTTAACGACATTTAATAAGGAAGCACCTCATTTCTACTAATATCAGTGGTGCCACGTATCTGTTGGAGTTTATACCAATAAGGTTGTGGACATTTAGGATGCATCTCATAGTGCCTAAAATGTCTTTTGCTTTTTATAATTTGAAAGGCTAGAGAACTAGTAGTGTCTGCATCCTATAACCAATAGCAAGGGATGGATGACTGGTGATGGAGTTGTAAAGGTGACCAACCAATAGGCTTGATACTGGCGAGGTCTTGAAAGCACCAGTGGCCAGTCTAATGGCTGCATGATTTATCTAGTGAAGCATTTTCAACTTGCTAGGGGTTGCAGAAGAGTATACTTCACACCCATATAACAATTTCGATAAAATCAGGGCTTTATGCAACCTCAAAGTATTTGACGGTCTGCACCCCATGACATGAGCTATAACTTTAAAAAGGTTTAAAGTCTTCTGACACTTTGTCTTTAACATCTTTAGATGAGACCCCCCTGTTAACCTACAATCAAAAATTAAACCAAGGAATTTGGTTTTCTCTACACAGGGAATTCTTTGGCCTTTAATATATACTGTACAAATATATCTGGGTCTGGATGAGACCCACAAATATGGCAGAAGTGGACAACAATTTTGCTAGTCAAAAATTAAACCCATTTAAATCAACCCATTTAGTGATGTTATTTACTGTAAGTTGGAGCTTCCTTTCAATAACAGACATCCTTGATCCTGCAAATGATATAGAAAGATCATCAACGAAAAGTGTGTGCAATACATCATAAGGAATATGAGGAGAAATACCACTGATATTAAGTGCAAATAGGATAACACTAAGAACTCTACCTTGTCGGACCCCTCCTTGGAATTTACTTTCTGACAGAGTATTACCAACTCTAACTTGAAAGTGTCGACGTGTTAGAAAGGCCTTAATAAACAATGGCAGCTCTCCTCTGAGTCTTGATTGATGGATGGTTTTAATGATTCCATATCTCCATACAGGCAGTCCCCAGTTATCGGCGATCCAGTTTTAAGAGCTTGTCTAGCACCGAAAATCGGCAAATTTCGGCGCCAAAAATCGTAGATTTCCGCTTCTTGGCGCCAATAACCAAAAATCAGCGATTTTCGGCGCCATTAAGTGCCGAAAATTGCTGAAAAAGCCCCAAAAATCACCGAATTTCAGTTATCGTCACACCATGGAGCCCCCACCAATAACCGGGGACTGCCTCACGCAAACGATTCACATATAGATGACTCAAGACAAATCAAGACATCAGTAGTAGAACGCATTTTTCAAAATCCACACTGTGCGGGTGATAAAAGATTGTTTTTTCTAATGCCCAAACAAGCCTTGCATTGACCATCTTTTCCATAATCTTACAAAGACAAGATGTCAAGGGAATTGGAAGGTAGCTAGTGGATAAAAATTTGTCCTTTCCCAGTTTTAGGAAAGGCTAAAATTAAAACTAGTTCCCAAACTGATGGGAAACTGATTGCACCAAATTCTGTTGATAATGCTAATTATGAAAAGCTTAGTGTTCTTGAATACATACTTTATCATTGCATAAGGAACCTCAACAGGGACTGGGGCTGTATCTGTGCATGTTGACAAGGCTCAGTAAATGGAACATTGTAGGGTTCTTCTTTACTGGACGAAAAATCAAGTGGCTTTTGTTTTTCCCTGAACTGTATTGGTATCCAGGAGATGCTTCTGGTTTCTGGGAAACTTTTTCAAAATGGTCTGCTAATCTGTTACTAACTTCCAATGCACCTGTGGTATTGGTGACACTGGGTTTCATAGAAACACGTGTACCTTCGGTGACGAGGGTCTCCATGGAGACATGCACAAGCGCATCCGTGGCACAGGGTCCGTGGAGCTGCGTGCAACAATTGCAGGGGTGGAAGGTTCTTTACCGGCCCTAGAAGGTGACTTCTGAGGACCAGTATTGGTGAAACAGGTACCCGTGGAGGATCGTGCACCTGTTGCTCTCTTGTCACAGAGGTCCGGATATGGACACGGGAGAGCATTCGAGAGATCCGTGCCTCTTCCGTAGAAGAGGGCTGACTGTGCGAAGACCTACAGGCCTTCTTATGGTAGGGAGAAGAGACCTTGTTCTTCCTCTAGTCTGTCCACAAAATGGGACCTTTGGAAGGAGGAGAGGAGGCGCTGGAACACGACGAAGATGACAATGATGAAGATGATAGGCGAGGTCTCCTCTTCAAACTACTTGCTGTCACATTGGTACTTTTCCACCAAGGCTTCCAGGGGAACATCCCCTGAGAAGGAGGATTTAAGAGGGAGCATGGAGGTCAACGGGATCAAGGCTGAATGTATGGCCGTAGGGGCCACGGCCATAGTCCTAGTCAACACCATAACCATGGCCATAATCATCGTTACAGAAGCAGCAGTTGCGGGAGTAGTCACGAAGGCACTGAGGTGGGAGATCAACCCCTGGACTGAAGGCTACCTGGAGAGACCTAGGGAAGGCCAAAGCTCCCCAAGTTCCCCTTATGTACATTGTATCTCCCCAAAGCCAGCAAAAGTTGGGTTAGTTGAGGCTGTCTCCCTTCCCTCTAAGGGGGTTCCCCACCCCCAAACAGAGACAGCCTACGAGTCGTCATTCTGGTCCATTGCCCCCCCTTGCAGACTCTCTATTAACAGAGCAATAAGAGATCGCAAAGGAGGAGCCTCTCCCTGAGGAGAAGTAACAATGGGAGGCAGTTTCACTGGAGGAAGGAAGGAACTGCTGTTGATGGATTGGCAACCTTTGGCATCACCGGGGGCATGTAACTCTCCAAAGATGTGCAGGAAGCCTTCCTCTTATTTCCTCTTCCGAGCAAACTGCACCCATTGCTCTGAAAGCCAATCATGACAGTCATCATATTGGCTACTTTGGTTGTGCTCATGCCAGTGGCAGCAAATGCATAAGGTGTGAGGATCAATTTCCAGAGGGGAGAGGAAGCGATTGCAAGGAACATTTCCTATGCCTGGGCAATGCCGCATGGCACGAGGCTTTCCCCCCCTTTAGGCTGTAATGAGTCTTGGGTTTGCGTATCTAAATGCAATCACAAAATACAAAATATAGACAAATATCAAAAAGAAATATCACACAGAAAAACCAGGATCGTAGAGGCAAGTTGAAGGAAAACTGGTCTATTGGGCAGAGGCAAGCATGATGCGTACTTCTTGTCTGGTGGCCAAAAGGTGAATACTGCCAAAAGGTGAATACTGCTGATAGTTAACCTAACTATCTTGTTTAAGAACTGAACGGCAGTTTCCAACCACGCCGAAGGTATTTCCATGTGTAAAGACGAAAGGTTTGCATTCATATTGGAACAACCAAAACATCCAAACAAAAAATACAAGCTCAATTTAGAAGTCAGGAGGAGTGCAAGAACACACCATGACATCCTCACCTGACGAAGTCTGGAGAAAAAGTTCTTGGTGCCAATAGGTAAATGATAGGCATTCCCCCACTCACCCTTCATAACCACAATTCCCTGTACCTTGTTGCCAAGTTCAACAACTGTCATCCAGCTAAAACTCAAGAATTCTCCAACACAAAAGACAATGGTTTGTATTTCTGCAGGAAGAAATGCAGATTTCCCTTCTACATCCACCTCAATAATTAAAATGTGGAAACAGCCTACATAATTACCTGGCAGAGAGGCCTTTCGCTGAGAGGGTGACCCAACCGGATGACCATTCACTGATATAGATGCCAGTTGTCCGCCTGATACTACAGAGGAAAAAGATGGTGCACTTCCTCCAGGCATAAAGGAAGGTGATGCCAAGTTAAGAGGAGACGGTGATGTGAGGGTTAGAGGGCATGGTTCTGGTGGTTCCAGACCTTCTGGAACGACTTCACATTCTGGTACGATCAGTTTATTAGGATAGCTATTACACAGTTCCCCACCAAAATTTGGAACCACCTGAAAATATGGAAAACATACCAATATCAAAACTGTAGTGTATATAATAAAACTTATTGACCAAAGAACAAGAGAAAGAAGTTGACTACTGACGAAATATAACTACTGACCTAAGATTTATGAAGTATCAAACAGTGAGGCAGTACATTAGTTGTAGTGTGCTATATCTAAATTAAACAAATTAGTATTTCACAGCTAAAGTAATGCATAAAATACCATACTGTACTGTGTTTTCATTTCAATTACTTGAGAATCTGACCAAAAGCCTGTGAATAGCATCACACTGCAACTAAGGATTTAAGGCAAAGAAATTCAAATATATCAATGTCATTATGCCAGTGGCATCGAAGTCCAAAGTGAAAAGGAAATTTAACTATCATTATAACCAAATAGCCAGTCTCTACATAGCCTGTGTCCTTTTAAGGAATACTGAGTTTCCCAATTAATTCTATTGGTAATTTCATTTCTCTAGTAATAATTACTAAATCATGATACAGTACTATCATGGCCATTAAAATAGTAACTTACCATACACTTGTAGTCCAACTTCCATAACTCATGGCATTTGCTCAGGATCTGATCAACCTGAAAAAAAAAATAATAATTTACTGTATATAGATACATTCTATACGTGCTCCATGTCATTGAAAAAAGTATTAAGACCTTGAAAATGACAGAGTAAAATTTTGCTGCATAAAAATAAATTTTTAAAGTAATTTGTATTATTTCGAAGTTTCAAAACCATAGTCTTTTAGGTAGGCATATTCCTCATCGTAAGTTGAAATCAGCTGTTGAAACTTGTACGCAGTTGGTGCACTGGTGGTTGAGGGGGGGTGAGTCGGGGTTTTACAGGCATTAAAAGCTGCCCTTGTGCCAATGTGAAGAAAATGGCTGCCCACATACATAGCCCTCTCCTTGTATCCCCGTATCCCTCCCCCCTGCCGCCAGCATGCTAAGGTGATCCAGTCTCACAGGCCGACTGCAAGCGCCCGGATTCGTGCTCAGTTCTGTTCTGGCCTCTGTTGAGAGTGGGTGCGCAAATTCCCCACTCGTATATCTCCACAGGACCGCCATCTTGGCTCCAGCCACGTGCCTCAGTTCAGGATAACCCTACCAGATTGTTTCTTTGGACTCCCTACGGAAGACAAACTGTATTCTGGTGGCTCTTGTGATCCACCAAACCCCTCCAAGTAACTTACCATGTGTAATTCTCTCTCTCTCTCTCTCGTCATCTCTGTAAATTCCCTTTCCCAAGCCACTGCCTCCCATTGTTGGCATGTTTAGTTCATTTCCAGCTTAGAGAAAGTGATATCAAAGTGTCTCTCAACTAGCTGTGCCCGCTTGAGTGGTTAGAGCAATCTCCAGGCATTCGGGCATGATACTGCAGTGAGTCAGGATAGATCGATGATATATATCGTTAGGGCACTAATGTATGCTATTCCTTTAGTTAACTCGCCCTCTCTCTCTTTCAGAGGGATGCCCGTATCGTGTGTGATGTAGGACGAATCTCGGCTCGTACTCTCATTCGTCCCCCAGACCCATCCCTGTGTGACAGTACATAAGGATTTCATCTTTTACAGCAGTTAAATGATTACATCATAATATCTATCATTATTCACATGTGCCCCTGGTTGTAATTAATGTGTGAACTATTGTTATCACTTGTTAAGTGAATGTAGTTAATTGTTAACAAAGTATAACTATGCCTTGCTGTATAATTATCCCACACCTTGCAGTAACCTGACTTATAAAAAAAAGCAACTACAGTTAGTATTCATCATCTTTCCATTCTTCTCACTTTTTTTTATTACTGTCAGCGAATTTGTGGCATTCCGTTGAATGGACATGGCTGATGAATAACAGGGGGGAACATCCCTCCACCTTCTGTCAACAAGCACTTTTCCTTCAGCATCAGGGACTAAGTGGGGTGGCTGCAGTGGGTAACAAGATAAGACGCTCTGGCTTGTATACCTCAGAAAAATGTTATTTTCATAATAAAATTTTCATATATACTTAACAAGTAATTACTGTACATAGCTATGCTTTCCACTCGTGCGGCGGCTTAAACTATAAGATTCGCCATGGCGCTCCGATTGTTTAGTGTAGGTGACCAGTCCCGCCCACTAATGGGAATTCTAGGAACGACTTGGGAGACAACCTCATTCTGTTTCTGCCCTTATGTCCACTGGAGGGGAGGAGGGTGGGCTCCAACTCTGTAATTAGTTGGTAAATATATGAAACTTAATTTTATGAAAATAGCATTTTCATATATGTAACTTACCAAGTAATTACATAGCTGAATCCCACACTGACAGGAGGTGGGATTCATGGACGTGTTCCATTCCAAAACATTAAGATAAGTAATGAATTTTAAATAGAAAAAAGCTGCTAGTAATGGAAAACAATGCTTGTCATTTCCTTATCAGTTAAGAGAGCCACTGCAGGAGAATATTGCCTCGGGTTGATGCCCATCTTAACTTGTAGTGGTGAGGCAGTACAGCTGAGGATTGCCTCTACTTGAGCGGGAGCTTTGCAGCCAGTGAGTATTCTGTTGGCTGGCAAAGCATCATTAGGTGCCCTTGAGCTGGGTTCAGTACCAAAAAATTAAAAACAACCACTTAACTTTGTCACCTACGCTGAAATAAAATGACTGCCCATCCACTGAGAGTGGTGGGTGCTCCAGGTACATTGTAACCCCCTGGCTCCCCCCAAAAATTCTGCACCTTACTACACAGTGAACAGAGAGGAGGAGAAAATCCTCTGCTTCCTCCCTCAGTGCCATGCCAATTACTAATAATGGTCCCAAGGGACTGCAAAAATTTTCAAACACTGTTTCAACTTCAAGGATAATTTAGAAGTGAAGAGCAATTACACTTCCAGTGGGCTGATCGCCAAATGGAAGTGAGTGACATGTTGAGCCTGACAGCTAATGAGGTAGAGGAAATTCTGGCATCTTAGCTTTCCTTGAACAGGTAGGCAAATCGTCCTCCTGAATCTGAGAGTGCGTCTCAAAAACAAAGTTCGTTGGAGATGAGGGACAATGCATTCATAAACTGAGGGTGAGACAGGAGCTTGTCTGGACAGTAAGTATGGATGGCCCTCTGATTAAAAAGCTTTTTTAGGTAAAACTAAAAGCTCAAACTAGACATTTTGCTCACTCTCCCAGAGCCAGGGATGTCCAACAATCACTTAAGGGAGAAAGCACAGATCCCGTTCACAGACTGTCTCCCTGAGCAGAATCTGCTTGCTTGTCTATACTGTAGTCTGAAGCTCACTAACTCATTTGACATTTGCTAGGGCTACAAGGAACAGAGTTCTCTAGTTAAGTTAGAGTCGTGGAACAGAGAGGCTCGACAGAGGCTACTTCCAAATTCTAACAGGGTAGAATCCTCTCTGCCTTGGAAGTCTCAAAAGAGACTTCATGGGTCACTAAGATCTTGGTAAGAAGATAAAACTAGACATCTGTGTTTACTACTAAACATAGTATTGCTCTATGTCCCTTGAAGGTGGAAGAATAGAGACCCCTTGGCAGTCCTGCTATCTGAGCTAAAGAGGAATTCACAGACAAGATGTTATAGCCGTTACACCATCGCTGGAAGACTGCCTACTCAGATTGGAGTACTTGGCAAGAAGACTGCTGTCTGCATCTTGCAACAGTCTTGGCAGTCGGTCTGTAAATCTGTGAGAAAAGAGTCGTCCACCCTTTAGTGGTATCTGTGTTAAGTGAGGTTGTCTGAGTAGATACGGAATGTGGAAGGAGTCACGAAGAGTCCACCAACAACCACATCTGGTTAGGGAACCAATATCAAAAACTTGTTCAGCTCTTCCTTGACCAAATTGGAATGCAGAAGGGCGTTAAAGGTCAAGGTTGGACCTAACTTGCAGCATGGCATCAGTTGCCAGTGCATGAAGGTCTAGGATTGGAGAATGAAATGAAGGCAACTGTTCCTTGAGGAGGCAAACCAGGCCATAATTGACCTGTCCCATACATTCCATGGATTCTGCCAGACCAGGGGATCCAAGGTACACTTGGCAGGAAGGACAAGCTTCTGACAGATCAGTGCGTCTGCCATAATTAATCTGTGTGCCCTGAAAAAGTCAAGATTGATATGCCCATCGTACGAGTTCTCTGCTAACAAAAGAGAGAGAGAGAGAGAGAGAGAGAGAGAGAGAGAGAGAGAGATAAGGTCGTTAAGTGTTGAAGTTGTCAGAGGACAGTGTCCCGGAAGCTACCTGGTTCCCCAATCAGGCTTCCCAACCCAGATCCTAGGCATCTGAATGGAAAACTAGGTATGGGTTTGGAGTACAAAGGCATTTCCTTTTCAATGGTTTATGTCTGGACAGCCACTACTGTAGGTCTGACCTAATTCAGGGCTAAGAGGAAAAAACAGTGTCCAGCTGCATTTCCCTGCCTCAATGTTAAAAGACCTCCTTGCACTTTCCTCTGAAGGTAATCAAATAAGTCAGTCATCCAGGTAAACAATGTCGTTCCAGAATGAAGTTAATCACTAGAGGAGTGAGGACTTGAGAGCAGGCTTGCCATAGAGAGGGTGGAACACAGATCTTTGCATTAGAGGACTCTGTCCTGCCAGATGGACTTGAGATACTCCCGAGTCCAGCAGGGACATGGAAGGATACTTCTTGCATATCTCAGGTCTTCATCCAAATGTCCTTGGAGAGTGCGTGAAAGGATTATCTGGTTCATCTTTATCCTGAATTTCATCTTCTATTCTAAGAGAAAAAAGGGGCGTTATAGGCCGTGCAGATTCGCCAACTACTATGCAGTCTCGGGGACAGCCGAGAGAACTTGCAGAACCTCGTCCCGACCCACAGACCACCATGCGGACTAGCTGCCAACCCTGCGGACTCTGACAGTCGGTGGACACTTCAGAGGACTCTTATTATAATGAGCTCAATAACACTACGCACAGGCCGAAGATATATGTGGAGTAGAAATATTAAAGTTGTTTTGAGCCAAACCCTTCTGCAGAACAGACTGTTCTCTCAACTGTGCCCTGAGGAAGAGGAAATGTAGGCCCGGAGGCAAAAGTAACAGGGCTGAATGCATTTGTGTGATCCCCTCAGCAGTAAAAGAGCACCCAAGTTTTCTCTTCTTAAGGTTTCCAAGTAAAGAGCGGAGATCTCTAAAAGAAATCTCAATCATCCTTACCCACACAGGACAGGACTCAGAGACCAACTGAGGTAATGTCTCTCAACTAAAAACAAAGTCCTCTAACTTCTTAACCAGAGCTCCTGCTGTCTAGGAGGCGGGAGCTTTCTTCACGAAGCTCAAAAATACTGGACATAAATGTCCTCTGAAAAGGGGACCTCTCTATACACAGACTAATTTTCTCCATATGGCGCCAGCTGCGGGAGACTGATACTGAAGAATTGGTGCCAGGTTATTGGCAACTGGTGCTGGTCACTTGAAAAACCAGAGCCAGGTGCTCAATCGGGAACTGGCGTTCAAGAAAGAACAAGTGTGTTCTAAAAAACTCTCTGTGAGCGAGTGATAAACGTTCACAGGCAGGAGTCAAGTACAGGATAGATATCGACCCTCTGTAGTTAGAGCCACGCGTTCTTGAAATCGGCGCTGAGCATTCGGGAATCTGTGCTGGGCGCTCAGGAGTTGGCGTCTAACTTTTGGCAACCAGCGCCAAGAGCACAGAGGTAGACAGCAGGGGCTCGAGGGCAGGTGCCGAATGCTTAGAGACTGTTACTGTTGTATTTCGCCAAGAGAAGAATCTCCAGTCCGTTGGAACGTAATAGGAGACGTCTCGTTGTCACCACATCTCTTCAAGGGTCGGGGATATGCAGTGAAAAACACCTACAACACCTCTTGTCAAGGTTAATTTTGAGTCCGAAAAAAAATGGTGGACACTAAACGGGGTGCCCTTCCAAAGGCAGTCTGAGGGTCCTCCACTATACGAACTGTGAGTGACGGGTTCTATCGAGGAGGTGACTCCCTGTGGGCAAACCCCACCAACCTCCTTTGGACTTTCAGAATATCTTCTTCCTTTTACCTGGGAGCGTAGGGAGGGGGGCACTCTGAGCCGCTGAATGCTTGGAAATTGCTAGGCACTCGGGTGCTGGGCGCCTATGAGCACTAGACAAGAGTTTTGGCGCCAAATACTGGTGCTCCACAACTGGAAGTACAGGAGACAAGTGCCGTGGACTGCCAAAATCTATAACAATGGTTGTCTGCCGATGCCTGGGACCAAACAACAAGTCAACTGAGGGGGGGGGCAACTAACCGGGGGCAAACCACCTCAGACTCCCTTGGACTGCAAGTATGTCTTCTCCCAGGTTTAGGGGAGCAGGATAGTGACCTTTGGACTAGGAAATCCAACAGGCCGGATAGTCACCTTGTCCCCTACACTTCCGGCAAGACGCCTCTTCAGTGGCTGTCTGTGGCCACCTGGGACCATACGGCAGGTTCAACTGAGGGGGCAATCACCCAGGTAACTTCCCATCAGCCTCCACTGGACTTTCAGTATGACTTCTCCCAAGTTCAGGAGAGTATAACAGTGACTTAGGTCTAAGAGAACAACACTACACTATCACAAGGTTAACTTCTGTTAACCCAAACACAAGACTGGCAAAGGCACAGGAAGCAAGCGAGGGAGCCATGCAAGGGAGAAAATACGAGGGCTAGTGGCAGGAGAGAAAAAATTAATGTGGGAAGAGTTGGCGCCAGACGATCGAGAGCTGGCACCGGGCACTGGGTGATCCCAGGATGTGAAAGGCACCTGGTGTAGATGGGTACCAGGCAAGCTAGTAGCTCCAGAAGCTAGGGATCACTCCTGGGCGCTCGGCACAGATTCTCGGCTGTCAAGAGAGTCTATTTATCCAAAGGCCCATTGCCACCAAATTGAGTAATTTCTCTTCTTACTACATTCTGGCCTTACGCTTTTTCAGTTCTCTGCCAACGAAAGTGTAATAAGAAAATGCTGTCAATCAATTCTTTACTGACAATTGTTTTGAAGTGCACAAAGTACCATCACACAAAACATATCTCAATTCCTTATCAAACACTGAGACTAGCACTTATGTATTCGCCACTGAAAACATCGGTTCAGTAGTGAACACGATATTTTCGCTATAATACACTCGGTAAAAGAGAGTTAAGCAACTGATTGCAAAATCACTGTAGCGAAATATGATAAACTTGAATCAGACCTTAATAACAAAACGATAAAATACTGATCCTGAAAGCTGTAGGCTTGAAGGCTACTCGAAATCGGCGATAATATTTCACCGAAATCCGGTTATCTAGCCGGCAAATAATAAACAAAGCTGCTGCAAACACCCGATGTTTAAACCGGGCATGGCAGTAACAGAATGAGGGTGTCTGCTAAGTCGTTCCTAGTATTCCCATTAGTGGGTGGGATTGGTCACCTACACTAAACAATCAGAGTGCTACTGCGAATGTTAAAATTTAAGCTGCCACACGAGTGGAAAGTACAGTAAACCCCTGTACTCGTGGGGGTTGCGTACCGCACCCGCCCGTGAATAGCTAAAATCCGCGAATACTTAAAACCCCTCTAAAAACACTTAGAACTGCCTATTTTGATACTTTAAACACAAGAAAAACCCTCTAAAAATGCTTATACCTGACTATTATAATAGTTTTATCACAAAAAGCACATTTAGTCATGAAAATATGAAAATACAGTAATTAGTGAATATTTCTCAGTGAAAAATACCGCGAATGGGCAAATCTTCCGCAAATAATGGGCAGATACAATGCACAGAGAAATCCACGAATACAAGAGTCCGCGAATCATGAGAACGCGAATACGGGGGGTTTACTGTATAGCTATGTAATTACTCGTTAAGTTACTTATATGAAAATACAAATTACTATACTTAAAATATTTACTTATTCTTACAGAAATAGACATCATCCATTTCTAAATAGGAGGCACACTCCTCGGGTGGGAAGTAGTCACTGTCAACTGATCTGAATTGGAAAACCCACCTAGAATGGCACGATTCCAATCACAAAAGTGAGCAAAGGGGGTTAATATGCCAGACTGGTCTCTCTATGATTGGTGAAACTGACTAGAAAAGGCCATGGGAAACCCAGCACAAATGCTATTGTTCATACACACATTTGAGGCTTGCAGCAAACCATAAGCAAACTGAAGATACCACAAACAGAGAACTGTAGCACGTAAACCATCTGTCTGCAAGCACACAGTTCTGGGATCAAGTATATATGCGTTCCCTGTCTGAAACATGATTGATCTAGAGACAACATACACACACACACTGAGAAGGTGGTGGACTGGTATGCTCAAGCTAAGCATTTTTTAACACAAAGTTTTTGAGCCATTACTTAGTAACTACGTAAAGGTATAAGAAATGAAATTTATTATAGAGGCAATACAGTTCTGACTGCAATTAAACTCGGAAAGTCAGTAGTCTTTTCAGGGAAGTCTCAGATGGATACCATCCTGTGATAGTGGTTATCACTTAATAAGATAGGAGGGTACATCATTACTTAAATAATTCATCAGTGTTATTATCATTTCAGTAGAAGAAACCTATTCACATGGAGCAAGCACACAGGGGCAACTAACTTGAAATTCAAGCTTCCAAAGAATGTTGGTCTCAACCCTCCACTGCAGAGCCCACCATGCAGTAGTAACTGATCATGATACAGAGCCAGTGATTTTTCATCGCCCTGGGGGAGACGTGAACAAGCGACATCTGATTGGCATACCATGACACTAATCTCTATACCAGCGGACCAGCTAAGTCAATGTATTTAATACTAGGTTATGAAACCAATGACCAAGTCGTAGGGTAAACGATCGGGCTTGAGACACATGGGTGGCAGAATTTTCAGTTTTCACTCGATATTTAATCAGAGAAATAAAAAATTAAACTTTAAGAAAATCTTTCAAAAGATTGAAGCTTCATTACCAAAATGAGCTATAGGAAACTGCCATACGAACTAAAATAAGCAAGTGAAGTCTTCATAAAATACTTGAGAATGTTTGTTTGCAGTACTTTACTCCATCAAAGTAGCGAAACTGTGGCAGGAACAATTTTCCAGCTTTACTGTACATTTGGCTGCCACAAACATCCGAGAGCGGACAACGCATTAGTGAACTGTTTATGATAGAAATGTAGTATTTTGTTGTTAGGACTTTTCATTTAAGTCCATATTACTAAGTATACTTCTGGGACATGTAATGTGCATATATGAGTGTTACCACTTTGGCAAAAATACAAGTAAGTTGAGTATGACAATTTATCTAGAACTGGTACGAGAGTCACGATGCCATGACGTTAAAATACAGGAATGAAATAAAGGTTTTAAATCCAAAATTATTACTTAAAACACCATTATATTTGACAAGACTTACACTGTGAATGTGATATGTATATTACACTGTATGTAATATACATTAATAAATAAAAAAATAGGAAAACGCGAAAAATAGCTACATCGTAATGTTCACAGCAAAAGCATTGAAATTTATCTCAGGAATCTAGTTTGCTCCAACAACAAATATTTTCAAATGAATTATAATAAACATGTAATTCATTTACTCAATTTATAATCTTATTCTGGTGTTTAGCTACCTAGTTATTTAAATATTATCTGGCGTCCCGAAAATTCGCTGGAGTTCCCCGTCCAATCCCCAAAGGCGCCAGCGTTTACCACTGATGTCAAGGAAACGGTGTCAGTGTCTATGGGTACAAATATTTTGTAGATTTAACACAGGAAATGGGCAGTTTGTTTACACTAGTGACTCTGCAAATATCGAGATGGCGTAACTCGTCCACTTTTCAAGTGTTTTAAGTACAAGTTTCGAGAGCATCATGGCCGGTAAGTTAGCACCACGCACGACTAGATCTTAACAAACCTCTGTTCAACACGAAATATGCCATTATTTCATAATTTACGAGAAAACTGTTACTTTGATAGGAACGCAGAGGTCCCAGCGTGTTGTGTAGAGGGGGCACAAGTCTCACCGATGCTGATAGGGCTGCGTTCAAATGCATTTTCTGGAAGTGTCCAAACTGCAGAGGAATGTCGCAGTGTCTCACGTCCCGAGCATTTACCCTACGGTCGTACTGGTAAAAATGCAGACTATACTCCACCCCTCTGACTTTGGGAACTACTGGTGTAGCCTATGCACATAATGGAGTATCACTCAAAAAAAAGACAAAGACTAAAAAAACAGAACTATATAGTAGCTCCTCGGCAACTGGTGGGAACCAAGCCGCTGCAGTAGCCCAAGTTCCACCGTCATACCTGCGCACGCTTCGATTTCAACACTGCTCCCAAAACCTGTCCATGCAATTGCAACGAGAACATACACGTACGGCATCAATGTGGCCGAGTGCGGAAAAATTACAAGTCGGCAAAAACGGCAGGCTACTCGTCAGAGGCGACCCGAGCTAAGAGTAGCCTACATCAGTCGAACTCGGCCGCCGATTACCGCGGCCACCTTAACCTGCACCAGCCAGACAGAGCAGGAGGCACGAGCGAAACGTGACCACCTGCGAAAAGGGTTCCAAATCGACGGGCACAATAATCGTCGCAGAAGAAATACTGACACCGCCCACCACTCCCACGATGCCACATGTTAAAATCGGACCCACTCACCGTCGCACTACTTTCTCTGGCACGGTAAGTGTTCTTCCCGAAAAACTCGAGCAGTTCCTCGATGTCCTTGGTTTCTACTTGGGTCATTTTCCTCGTTGCCGCTCGTTTCGAGGTCAGTGGGCGATTAGTGCGGAGGGTTTTCCGAATTCATCGTCGTTGACAATCGACGCAATACCACCATCAGCTGCTTCACAAGTAAACATATCCTTCCTCTTCTTCCTCGTTTGGGAAGGAACAGCAGGTCGCGCTTATGTTCGATGACTCTCCACCTGGCACATCTCGGTTTTAAAATGAAACGGAAATCGTAGACTTGCATTAATTAGCCTTTTAATATGATAATAACAAAAAAAAAATGATTTAAATCCCAAATTTTCGGAAAAAGTAGAAAATATGTTAACTAATTGTCAAAGTTTTATAAGAAATCTTTTCGGGTGCATGCCAGCGTATGAACGCCACTCGTCTCTACGCATTATAATTATTGTAATTTCTGGAAATCAGTCATTGAATAGATACGCTATTTATTATTTTCGTGTTCACGTGAAACAGTCGGTTGTTAAGACAGTTAGAAAAAAGATAATAAAATTTACAACATCGTTTAACCCCCGACAGGTTTCCGTCGTTTGCCGCCAAATGGTCCAACTACGTAGTGGGGATTCAAGTGATTGTTTTGAGAAAAACAACCTGAATGACTTGTTTTTGAAAGATGAACTGGTTATTGGATATGGATCGTCGTTTTTTTTCAAAACGATCATTAACCAGCTCATAGATAAACTCGTTCGATGTTACCACATTGCCTTTGATTTGTCTGTCACTTTCTGTGTAAACAGTATAACAGTATTACCAAGTCCCGCGATGCAAAGTGCGAAATCGTTTTAGATTTTATTATAACAGGTCGAATGGTATTCAACAAAGTTACATACTGAGAGGTTCATTTATTGATGTAAACTAGACGGACGGACGAAAAACAGCCTAGTACATCTTTTATCGAAGTGCACTACGCATCTTTCTTACATTCGAATGTACATTAGTTGACTGTAAAGAGAACGCGTCTGAGAACACTGACGATTCTTTGGTCAAATTTTAAGTTTCTCGTCTTTCGTCGAACCCCCTCAGCAGAATTTCCGAAGATGAATGGTGACCCGGGTAAGATTATTGTGTAAAGTGAACATTTCCTTATTGTATTCAGGCCCCAGCAAGCACTGGCTCACACGAAAACGGCTGTTAAATGTAAATCAGTAAAGACAACGACTACCCCATCCCAGCTTGGCCAATGGCCATGCCACAGACCAGAATAGACAATCATCAGTTCCTACACGAATACAAACCACCGGTCTTTACAGAGGAATTGCATAGGAATTGCTTTCAGCGCATGCGGAAGGTCATTCCTATGTAAAGTCCTCAGGTTTGCATGTTAGAAAAAATACAACATCGCGGTAGAACTAGGAATAACTCTGCATGGGGTATATCCTTGAAAATTGACATTTTCTGTATTTGGTTGCTGATCAAGAATTTACTGTTATTTTGTATCGGTCGACTGTAATTAACCTCAGAACCGGTATGTTATTGTATGCTGGCCAGCCTGGACTGCTGTCGCACACGCGTAATGTTAAACCTATAGGGGGAACTATTGGAAGTAGCACGGCCTACCAGGTTAGGTTAGGTTATGGGGTGTTAGGTTAGTATGGTTCCTTTTATGATAGATTTCCAGTACAGTAATTCTAAGTACTAGCTCTGTGCCTGTTTTTACCTTGGAAACTGTTTGTTTTCTGCACTTTTAGGGCTTCTGATACTGGCGGTGAGTTTGTTGTCGGCCAACTTTAATTTGCCCCCTAACTCTACTCAACAGCAAAGGGGGACTGGGAATTTGGGGTATTCACCAACAGGAGGGAGTTAAATGCATTTCGCCGTGTTTAGTACTGGCATCGAGGGGATGGAATGTCCTTTGCTGTGCCTAGTACTGGCCCAGGGGGGGTAACCATACGTTAACAAGTTATTGCACTTGTCGGACGGGATATGAACCGTTCCAAACAGACGTACCCTTGCTCTGTCTTGGGAAGGTCGCATATGGAAACCCCTTGTTGGATGGACTTCAGGGGTTAATTGCAGGTTAATTACATTCGTGCGACAAAAACTGAAGATAAACCCACAATTAGCAACCAAAAAACTGTAGAAAAAGTCAAGTTAGAAGGAAATCGCCGCCGCAGAGCTACTACTTAGATCTGCCAGATTTCCTTAGCCGTTCCCTTCTCGAACGTATGGCTCCCTAATGACTTGCGAATGCCTGGAACCATTCCATAACAGCAACAGAACAGTCCAATTTTCTTCCAGTGTATTTCCGCACCCGAAACCCCGAGTTCCCACAGGGTTCCCAACATTGTTGGGCAGTGTTGTATGTTAATAATAGTTGACCGACAATTAACAGCACCCCCTACTTCATCAGCAACATTAAAGTATAGGAAAAATCAATTTCCAGGATAATTCATGCAGAGCTGTTATGTAGAAATACCCAAATTACTTCCAAAATTTGTCATTTTTGTTGACTGGTCTTAAAATAGAATACATTAAGCTAGGCTTATCGTTTACGATAGGCTTGGGGTAACTTTTGGAAATGGTTGCAGGGTAGCCTAGCATCCTTGTCGTAAGGCTGTTCTTAAAGTATGCCAAGGCCAGGCCATTTTTATGCAAGCATGTTATAATTCAGCATAGTGTGTAGAACATTGACCAGTTGCATGTCAAGTAACAGCTGTTGATTATTATTATTATTATTATAGGTTTTGTTAAACAAAATGGCAGTTTCAACAGCATTTATTTTATATAGTAAATGCTCAATTTATCTTATCAATTGCTTTTCTTGCACTGGAATGGTTGCAAGCAATTGTCTGATATTCATATCCGGTGGTTTAGTGATGTGTACAAGGTAGTTCTCATGGGGGTGCCAACTAGTTTCACCCTTCTCGTTAGGGCATCATTCAGGACAGGATCGCAGGATGCAATGGCTGTAATACTTGGATTTTTCATCTTTTATCCCATTTTTTAGTTTGTGGAGTTAGTCACTTCATTTTCATCGGCTATCCAGCCGTGACGTCATCGGAAAAGCAGCTCCTGATTGGCTGTCTTCTCCTCGATCTAAGCCTACTGCTGATTGGCGATGGTGCAATTTCTCGAGGAAGGCAGGTTAACCGATCGTTCCCAAGGTGAAGGGCGGCGCCTCTGCCTTCCTCAGGTGTTGGAAGGGCGTCCTCGGGGCGAGGGTTAAAGTCGTCATTCACGTCGGGGCGTCTTTGAGTCGTAGGTGGGTGGGAGGGGTGATCTTGCAGGTCGTCCTCGGGGTGAAATCTCACTAGGCGATCATTTGATGGGTATAAAGATCTCTCTATACCTCGACGACTGGTTACTACGTTCCCGCTTGGAAATTCAGTGTACAGAGGACATTCGCAGAATTCTTCTTCTGGCCCAAGACTTGGGTCTCCTCATCAGTTGGGACAAGTCTCTCCTGACTCCTTCTGCTCAGGAGATAACTTATTTAGGAATGATGATCAACTCTCGGGATTTTCAGGTTTTCCCAGTCCTGAAGAGAACAGACAAGTGTCTTCAGACAGTAAACGAATTTCTGGAACTAGGTTCTTGCTCAGCCAATCAATGGATGAGCCTTCTAGGTACCTCTCTTCCATGGAACAATTCGTCACTCTGGGAGGACTACACCTGAGACCTTTGCAATTCTTCCTCAGAGCCAGCTGGAACGGGAAAAAGTTCACGGACTCGTTTGTGTTCCCAATAACGGTAGAAATCAAAGAGGATCTTTGTTGGTGGAGTTCCAGGAAGAGGCTATCAGAAGGGAAATCTCTTCTCCCTTTGAACCCCAGCCTAAAGATCTTTTCAGATGCGCCGAACCTAGGTTGGGGAGCCCTTTTAGGGTCAAAAGAGGTGTCAAGTACCTGGTCTCAAGAACAGCAAAACTGGCACATCAGTGTAAAGGAGTTACAGGTGATATTTCTGGGTCTACAGTGCTTCGCTTCAGAAGTGTGCGGGAAGATGGTAGCACTGCATTCAGACAGCGCGACTGCACTGGCGTACATCAAGAAACAGAGGAGGGGAACTCACTCTTTCTCCCTGTACGAAACAGCAAGGGTTCTTCTTCTCTAGCTTACACCAGAATAACACAAAAGTGATAACACGCTTTATCCAGGGGAAACTCAATGTTCTGTGTAAAAATTGCATGCAGGTTATTCGTAATTTGAATTTACTCCTGACTTTAACATAGTTTTTTTTGTTTTGTTTTGCTCAGTCACGAGAAGCTGAATTAGGGTCTTTTTTCCTCCCCACCAGGGTTTTCCTCCCAGAGTTCTCCACTGCTTTTCCTGCCTTACCTGCACTACTTGTCCTTCAGAGTTGTGACAAGGCTTACTCTGTATAATACACTTGGTAAGGGAATAAAAATGATTAATTTCTTCTTTGGGACGCCACTGACGAGTGTCAGTTTACACCCTGCGTCAGTGTTCCCCGCCAGCATCGATTTGTATATATACTCCTTATGGCAACACTGATTATTAGCGTAAATATTAGTTTTTTGTTGGATATTGTATAAGTTATAGGAATAGGTTTAAGGTTCTTTGTCTTTTTTTCTCTCACTGTCGTATGATAGAGTTAAAAACGTACTGGTGTGTAAGATAAATTCCTACCTCTCCCTTATTTCTTTCCCTTCGACTTCATGAGCGAAAGTTAGCTAGGCAAAGGACGGTAATATCTGTTTTGTTATTGAATGGGTTTCTACCTCCCTAAATATTTTGGCTTTTCGGGGATTTTCTAAATTTATCAAGATGATGTTTGTAATAAATTTGTTTGCTTATTTTTTTTTATATTTTTATCCCTTTTTGAGTATATATTCCATATATATTCCTCTTGTGCTACTGTGATCTAGCTCTTTGGAGTATTCTAAAAAATAAAAAAAAATACCACTGTGGCCTTGATCATTCAGGTGTGAACAAACCTGATTTTGGATAATATATACAGGCAGCCCCCGGTTTACAACGGGGGTTCAGTTCCCACACCGCATCGTAAACCGAAAATCGTTGTAAACCGAAAAATCGTCTAAAATCCTAAGAAAACCTTACTTTTAATGCTTTGGGTGTATTGAAAACGATGTAAACTGCATTTTTATTGAGTTTTTCATCAAAAAACCTCCAAATTTTGATTATTCTGCCGTTTTGGAGCCATATTTCTTCCGTCAGATCGACGTACAACGCTTCGTAACCCTAGAACATGCGTCGTAAACCGGGAAATAATTTCTGGTGAATATATTTCAAAAGCGTCGTAACCTCGGAACATCGTAAGCCGGGCCCGTCGTAAACGGGGAACTGCCTGTGTATAAATTAATGTGACGGTTGAAGGTGGTCATTACATCTGGTGGATGAAATGAGCCGTCAGAAACAGATCCTTTCCACGGAATGGACATTAGACCTGTTGGTTTGTCTGGATCTGTGGAAGCTCTAGGGGAAACCCATGATAGATTTGTTCGCGTCCTCCAGGAATCACTGACTTCCTCTCTTCTGCTCACCAATGCCAGATCCCTTAGCATGGGTGACCGATGCAGTGTTGCAGAACTAGTCAGGCAGAAATCTGTATGCCTTTCCCCCATTCAGTTTAGTGAGACATGTCCTCAACAAATTCTGGTCCCATCAAAACCTGTCCATGATTTTAACAGCCCCCTTGTGGCCAGCAAAGGAGTGGTTCCCGGATCTGTTGGAACTTCTTGTGGACTTCCCGAGACTGCTGCCGCAGAGCAACAACTTCTCAGACAGCCTCGCCTCCGATGGTTCCACCAAAACCTGTCTTCTCTGGCCTTAACAGGATTCAAACTATTAAGCGACTGCTCCGAAAGAAGGGCTTTTCAAGAGCTGTTGCAGATGCGAATGCTAAGTGCAAAAGACAGTCATCAGATAAAGTCTACCAGGCTAAGTGGTCTATCTTCAGGTCTTGGTGAAGACGAAATAACGTGTCCTCTTCTAATATCTCTGTTACAGAAATAGCAGACTTTCTACTGTTCTTACGCTCCACTAAAGGACTTTCCACCTCTACCATTAAAGGCTACAGAGCAATGCTTGACTCTGTTTTACGTCATAAAGCAATGGACTTATTGTATAACTAGGATTTGTTCGACTTTACAGGTACGCCATCTGGTCCTGCTGCTGATCCATTTTTAATTTCATTAAGTCCTTTGATACCGCAAGAGCTTAAAGAAAAACCTTTGCTGTCCCGGAATTTAGATGGAGTACTTAAGTGGCTGACCAGTTCACGTTTTGAGCCCATGCAGTCTATTTCTTTAAGGGATCTTAGCAGAAAAAAACTTTTTCTGGTCGCCTTGGCCACTGCCAAAAGGTCCAGCAAAATCCATGCTTTGGAAAAAAATGTTGGATTTTCTCAGGGGAATGCAGTTTGCTCCTTTTCCCTAGGATTTTTAGCCAAGAACAAATCGCCATCGAATCCATGGCCTCATTCTTTTACAATCAAGAACTTGTCTGAGATAGTAGGCCCATCTGGAGAAGAAAGAGCTCTCTCTCTCTGTCCAGTAAGGGCCCTTAAGTTTTATCTTCACAGAACGAAGACTATTCTTGGCCTTTGTCTAAGAATGGCCTGGCATTCTTCCTCAGGGACTTGATCTCAGAAGCTCATTCCATGGTGAGCGAAGCCTCTCTCATGCGAGGTAAAAGCCCTTGAGATAGGAGCGGTTGCTACATCATTTATCCCTCATGTCGATTGTACAATCGACGTTTTGGAAGTGCAAGTCAGTGTTTGCATCTTATTACTTAAGGGATATCAAAACTACTAACGATCAGTGCAGTACCTTGGGTCCGTTTTACGCGGCTGGTTTGGTGTTGGGGGAGGAAATGTCCTTTCTTTAATCTCTTCACTTTGCTTAGGGTGTTGAGTTTTTAGGGAGCCTGGGAGCACTTTGTACTTGGAGTACCCTCCAGTCCTTTGGTTTTTAATGGTTGGGTATTGGTGTTTTTAATTTTGTTTTTGGTGGTTATGGTGACTATATTTGCTCTGGTTATTTTGTGTGGTACTGCGCCCTGGGCAGGGGCATCTTGTGTTCTTTGTTAGCCCTCGGAAATTAGTCCATCGCTACAAAGCACCCACTGTAGTAGTAGGCCCTCAAGGCTTTACCGCCTCGCCTCTACTGGATAAGATGACCGCCAACCAGAGGCAGTATCTACCTGTAGCAGCTCTCTTATCAGGTAAGGTTCAACAACATTGGTTCAGTGTTAGCAAATTTCTATTCTCAAACTCATTACTATTAATAATATTTTGGGGTAGATATGTCCAGCCTTCCCACCTCCATTCAATGTGGGTATCAGCTATGTAATTACTGGGTAAGTTACTTATATAAAAATGACATTTTTATAATAAAATAAAGTTTTATATATACTTACCAAGTAATTACATGATTACAGCCCTCCCTCCTCCCCTCACATGAACATTGTGACATAAACAATCTGAATCCTTTTGCTAGTTGTTCCTCTCTTACCCCAAAAGTGGGCGGGGTTAGTCACCAAGCCAAACAAAATAGCGCGACCCGCGAATTTCAAAATTTTTAACTACCAGTTAATAGAATCTATAGGCAATTTAATTACAGGCAGTCCTCAGTTATCGGCGGGGGTTCCGTTCTGGGGGTGTGATGATAACCGAAAATCGACGTTTTCTGTCATTTTTTTGGCAATTTTTGGGCTTAACGGCGCTGAAAAGTGCCGATTTTTGGTTATCAGTGCCTCTGTTAGTTATGTATTGGCGCTGATAAGCGGAAATCAGCTCCAAAAATTGCCGATTTTCGTCACTTGACAAGCACCATAAAACCAGATCGCCATTAACCGAGCCTGCCGTTAACCGGGGACTGCCTGTACTTGGTAAGTACATATAAAACTATCATAAAAATGTCGTTTTTTCAAATCTGTTGTGCTCATTGTAATTTCTTCATGGATGAAAGGAGTCCAGTAAAATTTGGCACAAAGGTAGACAATTATTTACAGTACTGTGTACTGTACTGTGTATATACACGAAGGGAGGCTGTCTGCTAGCATGTCTGTCTCACTTATTTTGCTATCACACCTTTTACATGGATGAGTGGATTTCAGTCCAACATGGTAGAAGCAGACCATCTTATGAAGACGTACCTGGAGATTGTTAGTCTGCTTGTCTGTCAGTGTGTATGTCTCACCTAGTCATTACAACCACTTCTACGTAGTTGAAGGGATACGATTCTAATTTTATACAAACGGAGACCATTGTTTACAGATGAGTATGATGGGCGATCCCATTTGTCTTATTTTCTCAGCTTTAAATGTTCTTAGAGAGGTGGTGGTGGTTGGAGTTGGTAGGGGAAATGAATTGCTTGAGGAATTTTTTCAAAACGCTTGTATAATTAGACTATATAAAAAAATGTGGTTCATGGTTTCTTTATATTATGAGAAACTGATCAGTTGTTAATTTGTCGGATTTTTTCCAGATGTTTGTAGAAATCTGGTTTCTTTTATTTCAGAAGAACCAGATATGGCTGTGGGGATTAATGAGACAGCAAAGACTATTAAAGCAATAGATAAAACAACAGTGCATCGTATTTGTTCTGGTCAGGTGAGTAAAAACTTAGGTAACTTTGATATTTTCTTGCCTTTGCAAAAATTATAAATGGTGTTCATGTATCCCCTAGTTTTAATGAAAAGGACTGAAAAATTTTTTTAATGAAATGTTTTTGTCCCAAAAGGACTTTATACTTTAAAATGCAAATCTTTTATACAGTAAAATTTAGGTTTAGTAAACTAGTTGCAGTCATCAACATACTAAACTGAGTTCTATAAACTCAGATAACTTTTTATATTTGAAACTAGCAAACCAACCCAGCACTACCCGGGAAAACTCCGAATGGCAACTGATAAACTCTTTCTCTCTCTCTCTCTCTCTCTCTCTCTCTCTCTCTCTCTCTCTCTCTCTCTCTCTCTCTCTAACATAGTTGCTTCAATTACATTGCCCAGCATTTTTGACATTTTATATTTCACCCCTATTCACCCCACATTCCTATCGGGGCTGAACTTGGCCTTAAAGGGCATCAGGAATGTCACTATTCATCTCGGCTACCTCGATAACTATGGATTAGACACTAATACATACATACTTGCATCCATTGTCATATACAGTATATATAGATTGGTGTCTAATGGACTGGCATGCATTTTATGATGAAATTAGTATACTGTACAGTACTGAGATTTAAGGACACATTCCCCCTTTTAGTACTTGCATAACTAAAACTTAATAGTCCAGTATTCACTTCATCTTCTTTTAATCTGCTATTTGTCTGTTATTTTGCATTGTTTCCTGTTGTTTGCTAGTATTCGTGTACTTTTCTGTTTCCTGTGGGGTTGAAAATGTATGAATCAACTGTGTACGTAAAGTTCTCCATAGCTTGTTTTTTCTGATTTTGCTGTAACATAATTTTGTTTCTTGTTATAAGTTGTACACAGTAACCTGTTACCCTTGTTCCCTGTTATAATCCTAAAATTTGTATTTTGTATTTCTGTTTGAACACTTAACCCAGTAATTACTTAGCTAAGAGTTTCTACTCGAACAGGAGTTAGAATTCTGAATTCTGCAGTAGCGATTCTTTTGTTTTTGTGTAGGTGACTATGCCCCGCCCACTTTTGGGGTACGAAAGAGGAACAGCATCGCCAACACGACAATTAGTTTCTGTCGTTTGTAGCGTCAACAGCTGGTGTTGTTACAGCAGTTTAGAGTTTTTTGGATTCGTAATTTTCTTCCTTGGTGAAGTATTTTTGTAGCCTTTTCAGCATTTTTTCACATGGTGACTTTCACAATTTTGACTTTTCAGTTATTCAGGATATGTCTGACACTAGTAGTTCTAGTTTCCGGTATTGCAGTAAAGGCTGCAATACCCGGATGACAAAATTGACTTACGATTCTCACACCTTGTGCTCCGGTTGTAGAGGACAAGTTTGCTCTGTTAATTTGACGTGTGACGAGTGCAGGGGTTGTGGAGAGCAGAAATGGGAAACTTTCAATTCTCATTAAGCTAAGCTAGAAAGGGATGGGAAGAGGAAAGCAGCCGATAAAGCCAGCAGGAAATTGGCTAGTCAGGCTTCGACGCGTAGATCGGATAAGGCTGACATGTCTGTTAATTCTCCAGCTGTTAACCCTTCCCCACCTGCATGAATTCATTCTCCTAAACTACCTACTCCTTCTCCTGGCTCCATCACTTCCGAGCCCGATCGTTTTGGCAGCATTGAGAATAAGTTTGAGCAACGTTTAAATCTGGGAGCGAGTACAGTGGCCCAGTTAGGCGCATCAGTGCGTGTCCCGAAGGACAAGTTTGAAAACAGTGCTAAAGGTGAAGTGTCAGTGGAGGAGGTGGCTGCTCGTCCCGCTGATTCTCCTAGGCGTCGGTCCCTGCCATACTCCCAGCTACCTGGGAGGAGCCATACCGGTAGCCCAAGGGAGGTCAGTGGCGTCTGCCCAAGGGCAGTCTTCAAGACATGTTGCAGAAGCTATTACAAGATTCAGAAGTCACCCTCTTCCTCCATCTCCCAGACTTAGTGGTCGTCTTCCAAAGCTGGCGTCTCAGACTCTTAGTCTCTTCTTTTTAGACACCTCTGACCCTGCTGCAGATTACCTCTTTGTTTCTGAGAAGATCTAGGTTCTCTCGCTTTCCTTGAAGAGGTGCCCATCTATGCTTATCTCTGGTTAAGCACAGAGACCTGGATCTTTCTTCTTCTTCCCAACGACCTTGCAAGCCTTTTTCACACCCTGCTAGGAAGCAAGAGATGTATTAGCCTCGTTTTTTTCCTTAAATTTTAGCCATGAACGAGGATCCATCTGAGACCTGGATCTGTTCCTTCTCCCTTAGAGCTTAACGGACATCCTTGGCTTCCAGGAGCTGTGGCCATCTCCCTGATTCCTAACTCGCCTGCTGTCCAGCTTGCCTGACAATAGCTGCAACCTGGAGCCAGCGCATGCTTCAAGTGCCCAGGAGCGCTCACCAACTCTGAGGCAAAAGAGTAAACTCTCTCCAATTGGAGTTTTTTTTAGGTATTTACCTGAACAGGACTTGATAATCTAAGAGGGGTTTCTTATCCTTTGATGTTGGGTCAAGAACCCCTCTCCCTTGGATTAAGATCGCATTGTCCTTCATCCTTAAGAGAATTTCTGAAACACTCAGATTCAGAAGAATAACTTTGCCTTCTTTTAGTGAAAGCTAATGTTATCTCAGTAGCCTCTATCTACTTCTTTAGCTTTCAGCTTTGAGGCACAAATGTCCCTTACTTCCATTTGGCATCAGCCTACTGGAAGTATATCGTCCTTCACGTTTCACAAAAAAAAATATAAATTAGTTTAACCAGACCGCTGAGCTGATAACAGCTCTCCTAGAGAGGGCTGGCCCGAAGGATTAGACTTATTTCACGTGGCTAAGAACCAACTGGTTACCTAGCAACAGGACCTACAGCTTATTGTGGAATCCGAACCACATTATGACGAGAAATGAATTTCTATCACGAGAAATAAATTCCTCTAATTCTTCATTGGCCGGTCGGAGAGTCGAACCCTGGGCCAACAGCGTGCTAGCCGAGAGCTCTACTCACCCCTCCAATGAAGAACTTCACGTCTCACAGGCACACATGACCATCACTTCCACTCTGCATCGACCCACTGGAAGTATAGTCATCTTGCACATCTCACTATCTTAAGAAGTGAAACCTGAACTTCTAGCTCTGCTGGCACCCAGCTCTTCGGGCGCCCAGAACTACAGTCTGGCACCAGTGATATTTATACCAATCCACGAACTCCCACAGGTTGCCTGGTGCCAACTCCAGACTGGCGCCAGCTAAGTAGCGTGTAAATTCTGCAGTACCAGAGGATAGTGGGTGGCATGGTATGGCAGGAGGAAGCATAAGATATTCTCCTACTATTTCTTTACCTCCTGGTGAGGGATAGAGTTTTTAAGGGGCCAGGAGGTACAAAGTACCTAGAGCACCCACCACTCTCAGTGGATGGGTTGTGGTGTTAATTCAGTGTAGGTGATAGTGTATCTGGTTGTTTTTATGTTGGTACTGCGCCCAGGGTGTGGCGGAATTCAAAACACAAAAACAACACACAACACAGATACATAGAACACTCACCCTGATCCTCGGTTGCTGGGAGATGGATTAAGGGTCCACGGTCACCAACACAGCACACAAAACCACACAGACAAAACTAAATAAAAATTCATTCATCCCTCTATAAGGGCAAGGGCACCTATTAAAGTTTTGCTAGTTATTGGGTAACTCCTAGCTGCATAACTTCCACTGATGCTTTGATAGCCATCAGAGTACTCCTTTGCTACAAAGCCCCCACTTAAGTAGAGGCGACCCTTGGCTCTACCGCCACGCCACTACAGGTTAAATTGAGCATCAACCAGTTGCAGTTTTATATTGCAGGCTCTCTTAACTAATAAGGAACGACAAGCTTTGTATTCAATGCTAGCAACTTTTTTATTTCATATTCATTACATGACTCAGTGTATTTGGAGTAGACTACTATGTACATGTATCCCACCTCCTGTCAATGTGGGATTCAGCTGTGTAATTACTTGCTAAGTTACGTATATAAAAATGACATTTTTAAAATAAAATAAAGTTTTATATATACTTACCAAGTAATTACAGAATCGGAGCCCACCCGCCTCCCCTCTGATGGACATTAGGCATAAAACAAATGAGAATTGTTTGCTAGGTCGTTCCAGTATTCCGTTAGTGGGATGGGCTGATCACCTACACAAACTGCATTGAAGCGCTACCCCTGAAATTTTGAATCTAAGCTGCTGTTAAAATGGAAACTATAGCTATGAAATTACTTGGTAAGTATATATAAAACTTTTATTATAAAAATGTCATTTTTAATTTTTATGGTTGTCAGTGTAGGCAATGATTTTGTTTGGTCTTTTTTGGTTTGCCACTGTGCCCAGGGCAAGGGCAAATTTTTTCTTTGATGCTGTTGGGTGTTCAGAAGCCTTCTTCACTCCAAAGCCCCCTCTTTAAAGTAGGGACTTATCTCGGCCATACCACTTAATCACTACAGGTCTAAGATGAGCACCAACCAAAAGACAGTAATCTCCTTCTGTAGCTCTCTTACAACAAACATTTTATCAATGCTAACAGAGTTTATGTTGCAAATTCATCTTCATATCTGACTTTTTTTGGAACAGAATATGTCCATTTATTCCACTCCCTGTCAATGTGGGATTCAGCTGTGTAATTACTTGGTAAGTTACATATATGGAAATGGTATTTTCATAATAAAATTAAGTTTCATACATACTTACCAGGTAATTACAGATCAGAGCCCTCCCTCCTCCCCTGTGATGGACATTAAGCACAAAAGAAGTTATTCCCTCTGTTTTGTGTACCTATCGTTCCCCAATAGAGGGCGGTGTAGTTACCTACACTTTAAACAAAAATGAATCGCTACCGTGAACTTAAAATTTTTAATTGCCGCGCGAGTAGAAAGTATAGCTGTGTATTTACTTGGTAAGTATATATAAAACTCAATTTCATTATGAAAATACCATTTTAACCAGCTTCATGTAGATTATTCTTCATTATAAGAACCAGCCAGCAGTAAACCTACTGTCTCTACATAGTGGGGATCATAGCCATTCAAGATGTTGCTTCCATGACCTAGATCACTCTTTGAGGGATAATTGTGCTTCCAGACATTAGGCTTAGTCAGTGTAGACAAAGATTTTTCAGATCGGTTTACCATCATGGAAGTCTGAGCGACTATTTAATGGACTGTCACCGTGAAAAATCCTCTTAGACGCCTCTTGTTTGTGATCTGCCTGGCTCTGCTGCTCTTAGGACTTTTTTTTCCAGGTACTTTAGTTTTTCTAAACCCTGAGTACCCCTTGTACTCTCCATGTTCCCTCCAAGAGGTTAAAATTCTACTCCTCTCAAGTTCAAGTTGCTCTGATGAGGGATTTGGATAAGGAATTGCTCGAGGATCTTTTTACTCATTACTCGATGAAACTTCTTTTGTTGAAGTGCTAGACAGGTGTACGGTATCTTCAGACTTATTGTAAGGAGGCTTCTGTAGATGAATTACATCAGGATGACTAAGAATCATTGGCTGAAGAATATGACCTGCCAGTAACTAAGTCAATTTCTACCATCCTAAAAGACATGCTATTGCAGATGCCATGTTGGCTGTAACTACAACATGAAGGCTATTCAGCTGTTGTCCTTGTGTGACCAGCAAATCAGAAGATAAATTACTACAAGTTTAAGGGTGTTCCTCTCAGGCCTTGGCATCCTTCCTTTTGCAACACGGCTCATTGCTAAGGATGTGTCAGCTTTGTCGTCACTGGAGCAAGTTTCCTTGTTGCCCTGAGAATTGAATATTTTCGAGTTTAGCAGATCAGCTTGGCCCTCCTGATTTGGCAAGAGTGGCTTCTCAGCAGTACCAGCACTCCATTCCAACAGAGAAACTCAAGATGACTGATAAGGCTTATAGGATGACTCTGCCTTCAAGAATTACTTTCATTCTTCACTTTACTTGACCTTATTCTTGCTGACAACATCATGCTTAAGAGTGGAGATTTGGCATTTAAGGCCCCCTCTACTCTCATCAGCAGACCTCCATGAGCTCTTAGTCTGGAGGAGGTTGAGAAGTTGACATCCACTTTCTAAAAAGGCAGCTCTTATATTTCCTCACCAGTGCCTAGGTCTGCTCCACCCTGCAAGTTTCCATATTCCCCGAAGACTTTCACTTGTTAGTACCCAATTTACTCCTCAAGGTCAGCAGTAATCTTTGTTTCAGTCTCGATGTCTCGCACACCTTAATTCAGTAAAGATACTCGTTCATATTGAAAGTCAGGTATTTCAGTTCTGTCTCCCTCTTATCCATATATCATTTAGTTTTACTGTGTTTTGATGACAAAGAAAGTCTGGACCTCAGGACTTTTGCATGGGTTGTAAACTGCAGTTTTAGTGTAATCCTGTATTCAAGTGAATCAAAATATTTTTTGGTATGTTTTTTTTTTTCAGGTTGTTCTGACACTCGCTACAGCCGTGAAAGAACTTGTGGAAAACAGCATTGATGCTGGTGCGACTAGCGTGGAAATTCGACTCAGAGACCATGGCATATCCCTTGTTGAAGTCAGTGATAATGGGAGAGGAGTAGAGGAGGAGAATTTTGAAGGCTTAAGTAAGTTAGTTACATTATATTGTGACTTTTTTTTATGTTGGAAGCGTAAAAATCCCTGTACCTTGTTTAGGTAAAGTTATATGTATATAGTCTTGGAACAGTGAGGTTATACAGTTTGAATACAAAATGGAGAGACATGATACTGTTGAAGTACTCCTAAACTTTTGCTGTGGTACTTTATCATGAAGACATTTGCCATAAAATTGTTTCCTTTTGATGATTATTTTGAAGTTTATACTATACAGTGAACCCCCCGTATCTGCGGGGGATGCGTCCCACACACCCCCGTGAATAGGTCAAATCCGCGAATGCTTAAAACCCCTCTACAAACACTTAGAACTGCCCATTTTTATAGCTTACACCAAGAAAAACCCTGTAAAAATGCTTATACCTGAGTATTTTAATAGTTTTATCACAAAAAGTGTATTTATTCATGAAAATTATATGAAAATACAGTAATTAGTGAATATTTCTCAGTGAAAAATACCATGAATGGGCGAATTTTCCGCGAAAAATGGCTAGATATGTTCCACAGAGAAACCCGCGAATGCGTGAGTCCGTGAACTATGAGAACGCAAAGACGGGGGGTTTACTGTAAAGGTTAAGGTACAGTTAGAAATGCAGTATTGTGTTGTATCTTATTTGTAAATTGATATGAGATTTAGTAATGAAATGTGTACAGAAATGTTTCCAATTTGAATTGGTAGTCGGTTGGATTTAGAAGAACAAAGGACTGCGATTGTCTCTAACCCCTTCTTTTCTTTTACCTTTTGGGCTTTTCCTTTTGTCACCCCTATCTCCTTAGAACATTCTTAATAAACCTGCAACTGCACGTATTGGAAAAGAATGTGGGTAGTCCTGAATCTGAGCTGCAAGTAATAAATGGCTATTCAGGTAATTTATGACACATGGACTGTGCTGATGATGACAGTTAGGTAGACAGACTGTGACAGTCATTTACAATTCTTTACCACATAAGAACTTCCAACATTCACACTCAAATGGGGAAATTTTCCACTAGAACACACCCAGTGGCCCCTCAAGAGAACTTATCATAGAAATACAGACGTGTGATACTATAACAGGATTTTAGGACTCCTTTCTATGATCTGAGTATGACTTTTCAGGAAGTACTCGAACAATTGTATTAATTACATCTGAAGGCTTGTTTTCACAAGTTTCACAGTGCTGTCAGGCTTTACTTCGGACCAATATTGACAGCTTGAGCCCCAGTGAAGTGAACAAAAATCCCCAGACAACTCCAAACCAGTGTTTCAGGTATTTACCTTGTGAGATTCTTTTGGCAGGTCCTCTTTATCACGGGAACTTTCAGTCTTTGTTAGAAGGAGGGCTGGCCCTCAGATGCATTGGTGTGACAACAGGACTCCAACTTTTCTAAAGAGGGGATCACTGACAAAGCTGCAGGGATCCAAGGGGGTGGAGGGGCAGTCTTCATACTCGATGGGACCAACTCACAACAGCAACTGTCGGTCTCAAATATTTGTTAAGCCTTGTTAGGCCTTCAGTGGCAGACCTAGGGTGTCACTAGCCCTAGGTGACCCGTGGGTGGTATAGGCCTAGGCATGACCTAGGCTGTCATTGGCTGTTGAACCTGAAGTCAGCCTCTTGGGGGTGGAGTTTGGCACTAGATTGTTTTGCCCTGGGGTACCGCTGGAGGGTCAAAGATGGTGGCTGCCCATTAGTGAATTTCCCATGCCCCTTAGGTTTCAACAGACTTCGACTAGGTGGATCATTGTTTTCTGTCCGTTGCTTATTATCCTTGCACCTGGATCATGAGCACATTGGAGTACCATTCATTGTTTACCAGCCAATCCGAGGATTATGTGGAAGGAAGGCAGTGTGAGTGATGTCTCTTGTAAAGGGGCCTGGAAAAAGACATTAACTGAACAGGGGGAAGCCATCTTGGTTGGTGTACCACAGCAGCCTCCCGAAGGAAACGTTATTTAAATGAAATCTTAGGATATCTCCCCAAACTTGTACTTAATCTCTCTCTCTCTCTCTCTCTCTCTCTCTCTCTCTCTCTCTCTCTCTCTCTCTCTCTCTCTCTCTCTCTCTCTCACATAAAGTAGGTGTTTGGTATGAGCACCTGTTTTGGCATTTGTTTTCTGGAAGGGAAAATAAAAGAGAAGGAAAATCCATGGATATATATATATATATATATATACAGGCAGTCACCAGCTATCGGCGGGGATTCCGTTCTGATGGTGTGATGGTAACCAGAAATTGCCGATGACCAAAAATCAGCGATTTTCAGGGCTTATCAGCACCAAAAATTGCCGATTTTAGGTTATCGCCACCTCCGTTAGGTATGTATTGGCGATTTACGGTGCCGAAAATTGCCGATTTTCATTGCTAGACAAACGCTGTAAAACCGGATCGCTGATAACCGAGCCTGCCGATAACCGGGAACTGCCTGTATATATACAGTAAACCCCCCCCGTATTCGCGGACTCGCCTATTCGCGGACTCACCTGTTCACGGATTTCTGTGTGGAACATATGCTGTATACACATTATTTGCAGAAAATTCTACCTTTCGCTGTATTTTTCATTGAGAAATATTCACTATTTATTGTATTTTCATATTTTCAGACTGAATGCACTTTTTGTGATAAAACCATTAAAATACTCAGGTACCCAGGTAGTGCTAGAATTACGATAATTTGCCTCACGATAATTCGATTTTGGGATGGGGTAAGCAATTAATACCAATACAACAATATTTATAAAATATTTTAAAATTTTGTGCAGGCACAGGCAGCAGCGTACAATCAGGCAGCGAGAGAGACCAAATTACAATAGACCAACTTCTTTTCTTCCATCTCTTTATCCCATCTTCTAGTTAAAAAAGTAAAAGAGAATGATAGAAGTATTGTTAGTAACATTATGCTCTTGCGTAAATGCATACAGCCGTAAACAACCGAACGAGAAACTGTTGTTTTGCATATAACGATTCCGATAACAACAGCCGTTTTGCTTGTATTTCAACCGTCGTACGGTAGTAAACAATTACCGTAGTTATGCTACAGATGACGTTAAGTAGAATAGGACTGATATATTTTTACATTGTACCCTTATTCGGCATGGGTAAAAGATCGGCACGGAAATATACTGCTAAATTTAAGCTGCAAGTTGTAGCTAAAGCTGAGAAAACAATGTTCAAGGTACTAATGACTATAAATTATTGAGCATCGGCAACATGGATGAAACTTGACCTTAATTAAAATTGGAGAGAAAGTATTTTAATCAAAATTACTGGGCATGAAAGAACACATATTACTGCTGTTTTTACGTCGATAAATGATAAATACGTAAAACTCATATTATGATGAAATCAAGTGAAAATAGCGAATGGAATCTTGATTTTTTTTATACACAAAACAAACATGCCACCAATTAGCCAACGTCATCTATTAACAAAAAAAATAGCTAAATTAATTTCACAACGAGACATATTTAAGTTATGTTTTGACTTAAAAACACTTCGTATGACGAAAAATAACTGTGCCCCTTATAAATAAAATATCTAGATTCATTTACACTAACTAAAAGCAAGGGAAGCTCTCTGAACTGAGTTAAATACGGCGAAATAAACTTACCACATGATCGATTTCCAAACCAAAACATTGATCGCTATGATCACAAGTTATAATACAAAAGCAATATAAGAATATATGCAATACTGTACATGTATTATTGAATACAGTGAAGTAAAGCATAACATTTTAAAAGATCCATGGAAAAGATGCATATTCGTTATGTTGATTTTTGTATAATACGATATTAATATGTGAATATACAGTAGAGTACAGTATAATGTAGGGTAGGCTACTGTATATTTATATGATATACTATAGTGTAGGCTAAGCTAATTCTTGTGTGTTATTCAGTTTCTCTTTGTATTGAATTATCATAAGTAACTGCATGAACCTCCAGAATTAGCTGATATTAATAATTACTATACCGTGTATGTATAGAGTATACTTTATAGTGTAAGCTAGGCTACCATATACGTATACATTGTACTGAATACCCTAGTGTAGGCTAGGCAATATTCAAGATACGTTTTTTCCAACAAACTATTGGTTTTTTGGAACCTAACCCCACCGTAAGTAGGATAATACCTGTGTATAAGCATTTTTTTTTTTTTTTGTATGGTTGAACTATCAAAATAGGCAGTTCTAAGTATTTTTAGAAGGGTTTTAAGTATTCGAGGATTTTAGCTTATTCGCCGGGGTGTGTGTCATGCATCCCCCACAAATATGGGGGGTTTACTGTCTGTATATATGCATCAGTGATGATTGTGTACTTGAAATATATATTGTGTAACTAAACTAATCCAAAGTCCAGATGTACATGCATCATGCTTGACTTAAAAGTTTTCTGTTTATAAGTTTTGTTCCTATTAAAGTTTTTATATTGTTATGTTATCTTGAGTTTACCTTAGTAAAATTATTGATCTTACTTCCTTAATTTTTCATTTATCTATCCTTTGTCTACATAATAGGTACTTAGTGTATTTTGCTTGCACTTCTTTATAATTTTCACTGATCTATTCCTTCTCAACAAGTATTATTTATATGTGTACATATATACATAGAAAAGAATGAGACAAAATCGTTATTCGGAATTTATAATAGTTCTGCAACTCATACAAGTGTTTAAGTGCTGTACAATATTTAGAAAGGTAGTAAAGTGGATTAACAGATTGCAAAAAGGGCTTATAAAGTCCATTCTGTAGGCAGAAATGAACCTTTTGTATATATATAAAGTTGCCATTGCAAAAAATTTTGACTCATCTTTTCTAATTTCAGCTTTAAAGCATCACACTTCCAAGATACGAGATTTCGGTGATTTAGTTGGTGTAAAGACTTTTGGTTTCCGAGGCGAAGCCTTGAGCTCTCTCTGTGCGCTAAGTAGCTTGTCAGTGATTACTCGACATACCAGTGAGGATGTGGGAACAAAACTTGTGTATGATCACAATGGAAGGCTCTCTTCAAAAACACCTATGTCGAGACAGGTAAATTTTATTAGTTTATGGCTGGAGCAAAAGTTTGATGTTTGGTTTCTGTGATGTTTTGTTTGTTTGATCACAACCCCAGTAATCATATGTATGTCTATTCTGTGATGCTCCCATGCTTACCAGTCTTCTTCTGGCTTACAGACAGAATAAGGTACAATCGCCTTGCGGTCCATCTGGATCCGCAAGTATACACATCAGTCATCCTCCATACTTTTTGTGTAAACCTGTGAACAGCTCTTTGCTGTCCACTGCACATTACTAGTTCATACTCCATTCATTTCTCCATTATCAGTTATTCCAGCCTATTTCACTTAGTCTACTTAGTAGTAAGTGATAAAAGAGCGAATAACTCAGTATATTTATAGTACAATAATAATACATGCAGTACAATTCAGTACAGTAAGCAAAGCAACAATTTTAGAAATGATATAATTTCAATTACAGTACAACTATACTAGTTGACTGTAGCAGTTGGATACTGTTGGTGTAACAGCCTAACGGGGGCCAACAGTCCACATAGACACATTCTGTACTTCTTGTATTGTGCTACCCTTTAAAATCACATTAAAATTTATGTAAGGAAAGTCTCATATGTGAGTATAAATGATGAACATGAATTTTCGCACTAAATGGGACTAAAAATGGCATTACATTATGTCAAGTCTTATGGCCTTATGACTGACTTTCTACTCCAAAAAAAATTTTGGCATTTAGAGCTTTTTGGTTTTTGGAATTTCAGGTAAAGGATCTGTATTAATTGCTTTCATTACAGCAGTGGTTTGATATGCTGTTACGTATGTTTTGTGTGCTGGCAACTTTGTTTTGCACTTTGAGTATTGTGCCTTTATAGGTGCTGTGATTTTGGGTTTACAGGACATTGCACTCAGATGTGTGCAAGAAGCTTTGGAACCTTTTAGGAGCACTGGTTATTGACCTCTTTTGCCATTTAGTGGAACCACACACTCCAGTCTAATGCTCTTGCACGGCAGACCCTTTAGCTTGGGTGGTGGATGCCATGCTATTAGAGTGGTAAAATCTGGACTGCTGCACTTTTTCCCCCTTTACTCTGCTCCATAAGGTATTCCTCAACTCTTCCAGTTGTCACATGACACTGATTGAGCTGTGGTGGCTGCTCAAGGCATGGTTCCCGTTGCTCCTAGGGGTGCAGGACGATTATCGCCGCCGACTCAGCACCAGGACAAACCACCACCGGCCAACTCAACACCAGGCCAACTCAGCGCCAGGGGCAACTGAGGGCGTTGCGGCGTAACACCAGGCCAACAGCTAAAGTACAGCACTATCCTGTACACACACTTTTGTCCCCTTATGTTACTGGCAAAGGTTCGAAAATCCATAAAAAAGGGAAATTAACTTATTAATGGTCATCATTTATTAATACTCTGTAATGTAGTCTGTTTTTGAGTTTTTGTTTTATAATTTTTCAAAATTTTACTCAGATATGTTATAATAATAATTTTATTATTAGGATAAATATTTTAGGTTGTTTTCACAAAAAACATGCTTTAATTGCCGTATAAAACATTTTCATTGTGTTCATTAACACTTTAAATCTTACATTACTCACTTTTGTGGTTGTGGCAGACAAAACATACTATTCAATATAAATTTCCTTTAAAATGAGGTATGATTCATAGAAATCGTTTGGCTGGTTTTCTTTTATAAAGCGTTTTCATAGTTGGCAAACTTTAAATGCGTTTTATCATTTTTAAAAAACGGTAGCTTGGCACCTTATACACTGCGCCACTCAAATAAAATTAACTTATTAATGGTCATTTTAAAGCATAGCTTTTTAAAACCAAATAAAAGTAAATTATTAAGGATCAATTTTTAATACATAACTTTAATTTATTAACCCATGTTAGACTATTCATGTATATATACGATCGGCTACTCTTTGTCACAAAGCTATTCACATTTATAAGTTTGCCCTTTCTCGCCATAATAACAGTTTTTATTGCATTAAAATTGTTACCACATGCAAGTCCAAGTAATTCTACGTCAGTACAACACAAACTACAACATATTGAGCTAGATTATAGAATTATAATACTGTAGTATTTTGATGTCTGTTTATCATTGTTGGTGGACATGGGCGAGATTTGCAACGGTACTCTGAGACAGTGACAATTCTATTCCAAAATGTGACTATGGTAGTGCTACCGAGGCTTCTGTTTTGCCCTTAGGAGAGGTTTATCAGTAATTCCATCTACTGTAAATCCCCTATCACAGTGAATGAGAGGCCAGATATTTGATTCTTCCTTCTTATTTTCATGACATGTATTGGTAGGAGACGACCTTTGCAGATGAGTACCATTTTTTCGTAAATCCTATAAGTATAAATTACACTATATTTTTCAGTAGCTAGGAACAGTTATTTTACAGATAAGGATGGTAGGGGATGAGAGAGAGAGAGAGAGAGAGAGAGAAACTTTTTGGGCATTTATACATAAAGTCCTGTAAAAGTAAAAGGTTGATTTCGTAGTAAGCGCAAATTACTGCTATATTAATTATTTGCAACCAAGTGGTACATAATATTTATTGTCTATAAATTTTCTAATAGGTAAAACACCTTGTCAAACTTTCCCATGTGACCTTGAGAAGAAAACGGATAACAACTTATCTGGGTGGGGCACAAGGTTAGGCTGCCCCAGTGTAATTATAGGCTTATAAAGGTAACCACAGTTTGTAAATAACTTTCTGCGACAGATGTGTATCGTTTATTTAGTAGGAAATTTGTCAGGTGAAATATGATAGTTATGTTTCATGCCTTTTCTATTTCACAGGCCATTAATGTTACATCTTCAATTGCTAAGTAATACCATGCCTCAGATATGGCAGATATATGATACATAATCCAATCATTGTAGTAATTATGACATCCTTACTTATATAATGCTGGCCTGCTTTCAACTTCATAAATAAATTTGTCCATGTCGAACATCTCTTCTGCTGTCTCTTGTGGTACTGGCGTAGAGTGGCATCTGGACCCTGGTACTGTTGTAGAGGAGCCCAGAGGTCGAGCTTATCTGGCGCCGTCCTAGCAGCTGGGCACCATCATTGTCTTGTAGTCAGACAAGGTGTTACTAGTGTTCGCTGATAACTTCAACACCAGCGTTAGAAATTCCTGATGCCCACGTAACACGTCCTAACAATGCTAGTAACGCTCGTGTAGTCCAAATTAGTGGTTTTCCATTGAAAAGCATAGGAAGATACCTCACTCTCTGAAAGTCAATGTCAGATGGCATCAGCAGCGTAACGTTTTTAACGCTGGTATCCAGTCCCTTACCCTAGGTTTTTTAGACAAGAATGAGGACCTGTCCAAGCCCTGGCCTCGTTCTTTTACCATTAAGAATTTAATGGACATCTTGGCTCTGAGGAAGAAGAGAGAGTACTTTGTCCTGTCAGAGCTCTGAGGTGTTACCTGAGAAGGACTGAAAAGATCAGAGGTCCATCCAGTAACCTCTGGTGTTTAGTAAAGAATCCATCTCGTCCTCTTAACTGAGAATGCATTGTCGTTCTTCTTGAGGGACTTAATGTCTGAGGCACATTCAGGATTCAAGAGGACATTTTGCCTACTTTTAAAGTGAAAGCTCATGGCGTCAGAGCAGTATCGACCTCTAGCTTTCAGGCACAACGTGTCCCTAAATCCCATTCTCCAGTCGACCTACTGGAAGTGCAAGTCTATTTTTGCACCTCACAATTTAAAGGAGGTGGAAACAGTGCTTGATAATTGCAGTACCTTGGAACCATTATCAGTGGCTGGCATGGTATTGGGGGAAGATTCATAGGAAGCACTCTTTTTCTCCTACTATCCTTTCACCTTAGTGTAGGGTTTCGAGTTTTTGTGGAGCCTGGGGGTACAGTGTACCTGGAGTACCCACCAATCCAAGTGGATGGGTTGTGGTGTTTTCAGAGTAGGTGACAATGTTGTCTGGTTGTTTTTAATTTGGTACCGTGCCCAGGTCAAGGGCACTTTTGTATGCTTTGCTAGACATCAGGCCTATCCACTGCTGCAAAGCTTATACAGAAGTAGAGGTGACCCACGGCTGAACCACCATGCCACTGCAGGTTAAGATGAGCACCAACCAGAGGTAGTATTCACCTGCAGTACCTTTCTTACCAGGTAAGAAAACAACAAGCATTGTATCAATGCTGGCCAAATTTTCTACTTCAAAGTCATTACCATGCTTTAATGTTTTGGAGCAGAATATGTCCATGTGTTCCACCTCCATTCAGTGTGGGATTCAGCCATGTAATTAGGTAAGTTACTTACATGAAAATATTTTCATAATAAAATTAAGTTTTGTATATACTTACCAAGTAATTAACGGAATCAGAGCCAACCCTCCTCCCCTCTCATGGACATAAGGGCACAAACAAATTGAGCTTATTGACCAGGTTGTTCCTAGTGTTCCTCGTTAGTGGGTGGGGCTTGTCACCTACACAAAACGAGAGAATTGTTACCTCGAATTTTTAAAAAGGCTGTCACGTGAGGAGGAACATAACTATGTAATTACATGGTAAGTATATATGAGACCTAATTTTATTATGAAAATATATTTACACTGTATATTTTAATATGTGGAAAATGTGGGTATGTAATTTGTTTTTATGGATTTAAAAATGTAAAGTACACAAGTTTAGAATTTTTTGTGTTATACAAATTGAGCATTGGTTGAATAATTTCAAGTAAAAATGTGAAGCAAATACCTTCAGCCATAAACTCAGAATCTTAATTTACATTATATTGGGGCCATGGAGCTATGATTGCCTAAAGTGGAGTCCAGATGGCCAGTGATTTTATTTTTTGCAACAGGGTTTGGTCAACTTGAACTTAAGATATATGAAGTTTGCAAAAAAAATAGTTTCATGAAAAGTAACTTAGTCACTTACATAATTTTTGTGTGTGTTTTGAAAGGTGGGCACAACAGTTTCTTTGGAAAACTTGTTCTCAACCCTGCCTGTTCGACACAAAGAGTTCCAGAGAAATGTCAAGAAGGAGTTTGCAAAAATGGTTCAAGTACTGTATTCGTACTGCCTGATTTCTACAGGAATTCGGTATGTAAAATTTTGGTTGTTAAGGATGATGATACACGTTTCACAGATACAGAAAAAAGTCAGTCATTTGGTGTTACAAGCATATTTTGTGTATTCGGGATTAATGTTTTTGGACCTATACCATATTAGACATATAGGAATGAGGAAACTCTTGGTCTGTCATATGAGTAGTGATGGCAGTGATATTCTGTAGTGAATCTTGTGAAGTTTACCAACAGAATGATGGGAACTGCAAGAGTATGGGAATGGGTTGTAATTGTTACTCTTTGGAATGCTGTAAGAGTTGGATTAATTTGGACATTTTATTTTAATAAGAATACACTTAGGTGTGGTGCAATATTAGCAGCAATCACAGTGATATTTTAGTGGTCTTTGATAGTTCACTTATAAGACCAACAAGAAGGTGAGAGGATAAGTGATCTAATCGTTCAGAATATGTATTTGATAACTCAGAACTTACAGATGTCTCTAGCTGTGTTTCTTCAGGGAAATTAGTTGTTTAGCCTGAAAATTCAGCAGAACCTTTTCAGACTCTTTTTTGGATGGTCACACAAAATGTTTAAAGGATGCACAGTGGTTAAACATTTTTCTGCCTTATTTCAGAGCACCTGTGGTGGACCAACGTAGTTTTTGAAAGTCTGTTCTGATTGATGTCTTATTTTTATGGAATTTTGAGTGTCAGAAACTATAGTAATTAATAATACTTTTCAGAGTATTGACATGAATGTTTGACTCAAGATCACAAAGAATATTTGTTTTTTGTGAATTTTTGCAGTACACATTTATCTCTGTTAAGCCTATGTGCATTAATTTCTTTTCCTTCTTCAGAATAACTTGTACCAACCAAACAGATAAAGGTAAAAAGACGGTTGTGGTATCAACCAGTGGTCACACCAGCATCAAAGAAAATATATCATCAGTATTTGGAGCAAAACAGGTAATTGAAATTCATTGCATTTGACATAGCTTGAATTTAAGTGTTTAATTGACTCTTATAGCTTTTATTTATTAATGTATTGTAGCTAAACTTTTTTATGCTAATTGATTATTTTAGTGTAAATTGCGTTTCACAGTATAATCTAGTCTTACGGAATTTAATTTTAAAATACGTTGAAAATTGAGCCCTTTTTAAAAAGGTTTAAAAAGGCAGGTAGAGGAATTTTAAGAGAAGCTTCTTTTCTATCAAAATCTGGACTTTTTACTACATTGGAGTTTGTTATTAAACAGACTCCTCCTTTTCAATGGTATCTACCATCTTGGCAGATATATTAACCTCTTCTTTACCGAGAGTTTATTTTGGGGGTATAGGTAGTACTATCATTCATGACTATTGCATAGTACTGGGTACATGGAGGTGGTGCGCACGTACTACCAATCTTCCTCTTTCCAGCTCTAGACCGCTTATATTTCGTAAATTCGATTTGAAGGGTTTGGAGCAAAACAAATACTATTGGCACTGCCAGGCATATGATGAAGCAAAACAAACATTATTGCTGGCTATAGATTCAGACATTTTGATATATGCTGTATACATAAATACATGCACACACACATATACATATAGTCTCTCTCTCAAATAAATGATAAAAAAAATTTAGTATAGTATTTGGAAACAAGTGTCATCTATCTCTGAAATAGATGAAAATGTTATAAGGCAACACTCACTGTATTCATGCATGGGGAGTGGAAGGGAACGCCATTTCGCTTTGTGCTTTGGAACAGTATAGGTGGAGTATCTAGTAGACTCTGGATACAATTGGGTAAATCTCTCTCTCTCTCTACTTCCTTGTTAACTCATGTTGATTGATAAATCTGTGGTTGTTTCCGTCACTCTCCTCCCATTTTATATGAAATATAATTTAGGCCGTAAGCACGTTTATGTGCCAGCTTAGCAGAGGCGCATCCGTTGCAGATGCGGTTGTGTCGACGTTGAAGTTTCCACGGTTGAACAGTGGGCTCTGACGTATGCATTTGGGTCTGTCATGATCCAAACGCATGGAGAAAGTGTGATCTTTCGAACATTGAACCGATGCTGCCGGAAGTGTCCAGGTTCCGGTGAGGTATGTGCGATCACCCATGGTATATTATCTGGGGGATAGACTCTTGCAAGGCGATTGCATTGTGAGATTGGGTCTGTTTTGGTTAGTGGTGAAGTGTCAGAAGATAGCCACTGGAAAATCTGTTATTTGTCACCATAGAAAGTGTTGTCCTTACTTAAGAGAGTGACATTTTTTATGAATTATTACGGACACATACAGAGATGGAGAGATAGAGAGAGAGAGAGAGAATTACAAGAAACATTTGACCACTGATTGGCAACACTCCCCCTTCTTGTTATGTTAAATGACATGCCTGACAGCTTTTGCCTTCGACCTTCTTACAAAAGAGGAGGGGAAGAATTTGTTTGTTTACATAATACGCACATACCTCACCAAAACCTTTACACTTCTGGCAGCATCGGTTCAATGTTCGAAAGATCACACTGTCTCCATGCGCTTAGATCATGACAGACCCAAATGCACACGTCAGATCCCACTGTTCAACTGTGGAAACCTCGATGTCGACACAACCGCATCTGCAATGGATGCTGCAATGGATATAGCTTGATATATATAATATATATATATATATATATATATACAAAAACATACACACACAAAGACTACATATATCATATATATTACAAAAACATGTATACAGAGTATACAGAGTATACATGCACACATATACACACACACATATAATATCTCAAGTCATGTCAAACATTATTTGAGATTGCAGATATGTATTTAACTCGGTTCGGTAGTGAACCCAATGTTTCCGTTTGGTTAAGCGTCTTGGTAAAGAGGTTAATCTCCATTGTTAATTGCATGTAATCTCTTGAGAAGATTGTATTTTTATTCTCTGGAAAAACGTCTGCATTCATTGTTACCAGCCCTATGCTATGTTTCCTCACATCCTTATGTTGTGTTTTTATGAAATCTGAGATTAATGGTAACATTGTTGTCTCTTTAGTTTAACTTCATAGGTAGGTTGTCTTCTCAGAGACCCCTCCTTTTTTTTGCTAGACCCAGGACTAGCTGTAAGTAGTGGGTGCATGCAAGTAAATAGGAAAAGTACGGGTACAGACCCAGATCCAGTGAACATTTAATTTCTATGCCCTAACAGCTGTGCAAATTAAGTGTACCACCATGCTTTTTGTCCTGCTTTCTTTTCCTATAGATTAAGAGGGTTTTTCCTTTCCTTGACTCTGGCCTGTCTCAAGTGACTAGGGACCAGATGCAACTTATACCTCCAACTATTTATCAAAAAAATTTCAGTAGCAAGATCATGAAGAACATGGAAAATTGTCATGGAGAAGTAGGAAGTTTTATTTTTAACCTTCTCTCCTGTTCGGCTGGGTGTCAGGCTAGGACAGTAGGATGAGGTACATTCTGTCAACAGTAACAAAGCATGACTTTCAGGGAATATTGGATCGCTAGGTCAGCAGAGGGACAAGATATAAGAAATGCTTAAGAGTCTTTGAATCACCACACCAGAGAACCAGGTACAGTGGACCTCCGCCTATTTGCGGTTCTGGATTTGCGGCTTCGCCTATTCACGGATTTCTCTGTGGAACATATATACACATTATTCATGGAAAATTCGCCCCATCGTGGTATTTTTCATAGAGAAATATTCACAAATTCCTGTATTTTCATATCATATTCTTCACTAAATGCACTTTTTGTGATGAAACTATTAAAATATTCAGATATAAGCATTTTTAGAGGGTTTTATGGTGTTTTGGACCATTTTATATAAGCATTTTTAGAGGGTTTTATGGTGTTTTGAACCATCAAAGCATTTTTTTTAGGGGTTTTAAGTATTCGCGGATATGAGCTATTCGCAAATACCGGGGGGTCGACTGTATTAAAGGAACTGTTTTCAAGGATCATTAAAGCACTTCTTCATGCTGTGACATGGGCATCCAGTTGTCATTTGGTGACAGCAACTTAGGCTTGTGTAGAACAGAGACAAGCTGCAGACCTTCAGGTGATCATTTCTTATTGGGCAACCCCAGTACATTACTGCTATGAGCTTTCTGCAACTCCAGCACACTATTGCTGTGAGCCACCAGGCAACTGTTTTACAGTGGTAAACAAGACCCCTGTGAACCATTTGGCTACCATAATTCATTGGATACCTTTGGTGTCTTGAGACATTGTGTACATGACTAGACTTATTCCAACGACTTTATGGATTCGTGCAACTTCTTCCCGGCGAGAGGCCACTGCAAGCAACCATGAGAATACTGTTGGTGAGAAGCAAATCCTTAACACTCAGAGTAAAAATCATGATCACCTCTCCACTGAATTGGATTGCTTACCTTAGTAGGATCTGTTTATTCCATATCAAAACATGGCTCTTGTAACACAAATGGTATGATTTTTTCATTGTAGTTGGAATACTGCAGACACCATTCTCTTTCTAAGGGGGTTAGACAAGGTGGTCCATTACATGGGTAGGAATAGATGTCAGGACTGCAGGAGTTCCCCTTGTCACAGTTGCCATTGAGAAAAGGAAAGCAGGCTGATCCCGACAGATTAATGTTCTTGCACTCACTTTTAAAAGAGAGCCTTCTTGATCCAGCATTTTGTATCTCAGAGATTTATGGGATAAGTGAGATTTCCAAATAGTTGCTTGAAGTGGTTCCTTTTGCAGAGGTACACTAGTTGCAGTGATCTAGACCTTGTTATTGTTCAAGATACTGAAGAACTATTTGTAGTTAACAAGGCTGTGGTAAAGAAAGACAAAATGTCATTTCATATTTCATATCTTTTGGTCTCAGGTGTCAGTCAAGATCAGTAAGGAGTTGGCAGAGGATTTGGAAAATGATCAAAGATTAATATTTTGGAGCCAGCCTCCAAATTCCACCAGCAATTAACACCTTGTACTGCTGTGTGTAAGGATGTAGTAAAAGATGTGTGTCTAGATATGCTGAGGAATATTGAAATTATCTAAAAAAAATGTTTTATATTTGAAGAGAGCAAATTTATTTTATTGAAATAGTGCTGTGTGATGTTTGTGTTTATACTTTAGTGTATTGCTTTAGAAATATGTCATTTCAGGTAGCAAGTCTTCTAGAATACAAGCAAGTAGATGCCTCAAATGATGTCTTAACAGAGTATGGTATGGCTGAAATAGATATTTTAAAAGGTTTGTACAGATATTTTTTTTGAATGTTGTGCTGTGCATGCACCCAGTAGAATATTTTTCTAAATTATGTTCTGTTAGTTTGTCATTTCTTTTTGTGTCTGTCACAGACTTCCCCTTTTTACAATTATTAACTCATCTATTGGATCACTGGTAAGGATTCTGTAAGTCAAGATCTAATAGTGACTGTTTTCCCTACCTCACTGATAGTTGGCCAGTGTCTGTATAGGATTCGGGCGGATCATTTTTCATGGCTCTTGTTGTCTTGTAAGACATTCAGCAGTCTAGCGCTATGGCCAGCTTATGACTTTACCCTTACCCTCTGGTCATTTTGACGTCTGCCTTTTTATCTAACTTTTTATCTAACATTTGCTCATTTCTCTATTTCTAGAGGTGTTCTATAGAGTTCTCTCTTTCCCACTGTTTTCTTCCTTTTTATCTATGATTTTCTCCAGTTTACCTCCTCTTCTACTCATTCTGTCACTGATGATTCGACCATCCATGTTTCATTCTTCTACTCGCGTCCCTCTTATGTTGTTTTCACCCCGTCAGGTTTCTCTACCCCAAATTTTAAGTCAGGTCTGACTAAGGATCTCATGCATGAAGGAATATTTGTACTTTTTTATTTCTGCTTCTTCTCCTATCAAATTCTTTTGATTAATTATAATGAAATTTCATTGAACCTTTTCATTCCAATCGGCATTTTTGGTGATTGGATTTCTTCAATTTTGCCTTGGAGAGATCTGATAATTGGAATAGCTAAATGGATACCCATAGAAAATTGAGCTTAAATGTTTATCTGCCATATGGTCCTTTCTTCATCCCAGTTATAAAATCTTTGTTTCCCTTGTTTGTTCATATTTGGAGAATTACTCTTGTTTTGGGGTGTTTTATCTTTTCGCTTCCTCTTAGATTCTGATAAATCCAAAGGCAGTTGATTAGATCGACAGTTTCTCTGTTACGTTATTGTTACTACTGCTACTACTGTTGCTTCAATCCAAGCTGCAACGTTAGTTTGAAAAGCAGAATGCCACAAACTTCAGTACCCCTGTAAGGAAAGCAGCTCAATACAGAAGTAGTCATAAGCAAAGAATTAACTATGCAAAAGACAAAGTAAAGCATTTAATAGAAATAAAGAAAACAAAACAAGATAAATAGCAAAATAAAATAAACAAACTAAATAATAACAATAAAACATGGAGTGAGATTCATGTCAGCTTGCTCAACTAAATATTTGCTCTAAGTTTGCACTTTTGAATTTCCAACTGTTCAGGTAGAGGATTTGGAAGATCATTTTGCAATTGGGTCACAATAGGAATGAAACTTATAGAAAGGTATTTTGTTTTAAGCCTATCAAAAGAAAAATCAAAATTGTATTAATTGCATATCTAGTGATAATTGGTGGATGGTATAGTCTGGGAAGATCTGAATGCAATTGATGGTCTGAAGTATGAATTATTTTATACAGTAATCACAATTAGCTAATTGAACAATGGTACCATTTACTAAATATCAAGCTCAGAGAAGGATTAGAGCATTTTTTCAGGACAGACAAGCTTCCGAAATCTTGAAAGATTTTCTCAGCATAATGATTTCCCTGTGAAGTTGAAGAAGAGATAAATAGGATTTGTTTCTCAAAAGGAAATTTCCGACTCATTTTCGGGTATTTTAAATGAGTTGCATGTAGTTAATGGAACAATGTCAGTGAAGTGTTCCTTGTTGGAGGGTGGATATCTGATGTCCTAGACATGTTAACAATCATACTATTAGTTTTGTTAAGGTTTTACTTTATCCCCATAATTTGAAGCATGTACTGTTGTAGGTAAGTCTCTGCTAAGAGATTCTGCAACAACAGGTCTCTACTGAGCAGATGAGATCAGTGTAAAGAGAGTAACATCAACTACATCAGCAATAAATCAATAAATTTGATTTTAAAGTCAAACCACGTGTACATATATAATATAAAAATTATTGGACCAAGAACACTACCCTTGAGAACACCAGAGATCACATTCCTTCAGTCACTTTAGTGCCTATCATCAACTACTCTTTGCAGTCTGTTAGTTAAAAATTCTAAGAAAATACATCAACTGTCATGAGACCAAGTTTGAAAACAAGGGCTTTCATAACCAGAATCTATGGATTTCTGTATGATACTGGAAATTGAGAAACGAGGATGACAAGCACCCAGTCATTTTAGCTTGAAGAAAATGGGAATGAGGTATATTGAGTTTCATATTTACACTTTAATTTTAAGCACAAGACACTGTTGAGTCTGCACCAAAATTTACAGGTTTGAGAACAGCACACCATTCATGTTCCTTCGTTTTACCAGAAAGGGTTTCCTGTATAGTCAAATTACATTCATTTTCAGCTAAAACATAAACTCTCTGAGCCGCAACTCTCTATACTCTTTTATCTTGACAAGTTGCTTCTCTTTCTCTTTTCTGTAGATATTATTTTGGGCACACTTCCATTAAGTTTCAGAGAATTCCCCTATCAAGGAACCCCTCTTTCCCCTCAATGTAAATCTGTAATGCAGGGACTGCATAGTTTAGAAATTGTTACTTTCCATTTATTGTCAAACTTTGGAATTCATTTCTTTGTTACTTACTGACATTTTAATCTTCTTTCATTTAAGGGACAGGTCTTTCAGATCCTTCATGATAAGCCCCCACCTTCACCTTCCTTCCTTTCTTTTCATTTTTTGTTTGTTTCAAAGGCAGGCTAGAAAAGGGTAACAGGTTGCTCATTTATTTGGTTTTGAACTTGACAAAAAGGAAAAGTGTTCCATAATAGAATTTTGCCACTCTTTTTCCTAATAATATTGTCTTGCAAAAAGGTAGAGAAGTAGGTAAAAGAAAATAAAGTTTGACTTTGGTGGTCACAGGTAAAGATATCAGTGAATCTTTTATGTTACAGGTAACTGCTTGTTTAATATCGAAGGTTTTATATCCTCCTGTGCGCATGGACAAGGTCGATCGACTACTGATAGACAGTTTTATTTTATTAATTGCCGGCCTTGTGATCCTGCCAAGGTAACTACTGTATTGTATTATCTTACATTTATTTTATGTATTTTATCCGAGTGGTCTGACCAAGATACCTATCATGGAGCTGGACAGGGAGGAGTTTGCCTTGTTGAAAGACCTGAATATTTGCAGTGTTTTATAATAGGTGAGCATATGGTTCACAGCTCTATAATATAATAATTAGAAATATACTATTTAACTTTATTTTCTCCAAATGAACAATGATAATTATACAATGAATATAGAAATAAAATACAGTAGATTTTTTTTTAGGTGAAACTTAACCTCTATCATTTAGCTTTATCTGCGACTACTTGGTGCGGGTTCGACAAGTGTTAAAATTGAAATAATCGTTAATGAACACTCCCAATAGTTATTCCCCCACCCTTTGTAGGGTGGGGTAGGACAGCAAATGTTTCAGTTGCTCATTCTACTCTTGTCGGAAAAATTCGGTCGGAAGTGTAGACAAGTGCTCTGAATTTTGGTTTGTTTTTTCATGGTTATCGAATCAGATCGTCTAGACTGTGGTTTGTTGTTTTATTATGGATTTTTCCCAATCTTTGCTGTCAAAATCTCTTAGGTTTTGCAAGGTAAGCTCTTGCGAGATGAGATTGGTTTCTTTGAAGTACAGTACACACGAATTATGCATTGATCATCTTGTGGTAACTTATGATTTGGACAACCATTGTGATCATTGCAGGAAATGGTATTTGCAAGGGATTGAGAAGATGGTAAAGTATTCTATTAGAAGAGAGAAGGAGAGACTAAGAGTATAAAGAGAACAGCTAGTCTTGCATCGAAGTCATCCTTAGAATTAACTTCTGATCAAGAGATAGATAGGTGTATTGATTCTTCTTTAGTAGACTCACATCCTTCTGCACCCACTAAGTCAGCTCAGGGTAGTAGGTTAGATTCATTCCAGTCTCATATTGATTCTGTAAAATTTAAGATTGAATTTTTATGTAAAAAGTTTGAATCTTTTGCAGCTGATGTATCTAGTGCATTGGCAGGAACAGTGCCCCCTTGTTCCATTGGCAACTCTGTGGATGCAGCCTTGTCTGTCCCATTGGCTCCTCCTCCTGACAGGCTTCTTAGTCCCGGGGGTTCCCAAATGAGACTAACATCCCAGGATGTTCATGGACTGTGCCCTTTGTCTCCTGCCTTTGCTTCTTGGCCATGGACAAATGAAAATTGTGCTTGCCTAAAGACATTCATGGTAGGGTGAAAAGGTCAAGGCCTTTGCTTTTTTATTTAGCAATTCATCTAAACCAGGCAACCGATCGTGTTCAGCAGCGAACGATGCTGCTTTGCCTTCAGCTGCCTCAAGGAGTCCAGAGTAATGTAGGCATTCAGGTAGTAAGCTTATGCATGTAGACTCCTTTTCTGTTAATGATAGTCTGAGTTTTGATTTCAAGGCTGCAGGTATTTCCACTTCCGAGGCTTTTGTGACTTTTATGGGCTATCTTTCTGAAGCTAAGACTAAGCTTGTCAGATATTCGAGGCCACGTGAAGTGTCAAGTCCGCGCCAGGTGTATTCTAGGCCGTGGGAAGCTTCATCGAGTCCGCTCGCCACCTCAGTGAGTCTGAGGGAAGAGTAGGCGAGTCTGCAAGAGACAGTAGGCTGTAGAGTTTCTTCGGCGCTGCAGTTACTGTCTATGATGCATGAATCTTCGAATAGTAAGAGGAGTGAGGAGGTAAATGCAAGTGAACGAGTTCTTAGTGGCATCAAGGCAACAGGTCACGCTTCTCCTGTGTTGGAAGGTAATTCACCGTGGTTAAAGGGTTCTCGCCCTCCTGTGTCAGCTGGATTTTCTCAGTCGGATCTTGAGAGAGACCGTTCTCAGTTCATGTATTTACCAGAGTGGATTAGTAGAATTCTAGCGTCGGGCCTTACAAGACCATCTGGTTCTGAGGCTTCTTCAGTTGTCACAGATGAGAAAAGACTTCCCCAGCTCAACATTCTCAGCATTCTCCTACATGACCTTCAGATAAGGAAGAGGAACACCTAGAATCGGCCACTTCAGGTTTTAAGGAACTTGTTCAGTTGTGTTTGGACAAATATCCACAAATCTTTTCAGTGGAGCATTCTAATACTGCTCACTCTCTAAGAGCTTCCAGGTTGGTGTCTGATTATTCTCCTCTCCCCTCCTTTAGGCTATCAGATTCTGTACATGCGAGATTTGACTCTATTGCTAAGGCATTGCCTAAGATCTCCTCTAAAGGATCCTCTCTTTTGGTTTCCCTTCCCTTATGCTAGGAAGTCACTAGTGTATCGGACAGGGGAGGTTCTCCCCTTTTCTCCTGATCCTGCATTGGACGGCGCTTTTTTGTCCATGAGTTTTCCGACTAAGAAAGGTGCTGTTGCATCAGGCAGGTTGCATTTTTCTATTCCAGGGGCTGGGAATATGTATAAGAGTTTGACTAATGCTATTGAAATTGTACTGTGAACAGTGTTTGAAGGATTTTGGTGAACTTTTTCCTCCTTTGACCAGTGATCCTTTTGTTATAATGCTTCCCTAGACAAGGCATTTCTTGATGTGATAGGGGAGCTATCCCATGTTGTGGGTGACCCTAAAGTTTGCAGAAGAGAGCAGCTTTGCTCTCTGCTGGTTCCCTCAGTTTTGCCCTTCAGTAAACAGTCTTTAATTTCAGCACATCTTTTTGGGAAGATTATAGAAGAAAAACTGTCTATAGCCTTGAAGACAGAAGATGGAGAGTAGGTCTTTTATCCATCAGTCCCAAGCTTCTAAAGGGAAGCCTCCTGCATCTTCCTCTTCTTCTTTTAAATGTCCTTCGGGCAATGCTACCTCCTCTGCTAGGTTTTCCTTTCCTAGCACCAGAAGGATGAAAGTATCCTTTTGCCAGGAAAGTTCCAAATCCCATTCTTCAAGGGGAGGGAAGTTTATTTCCTCCTCTTATAACAAGAAAACTAAGTCTAATAAAGAATAGCTCCTTGAGCCATCAGGTACCTTTTGGGGGGCAGGTTAGGCCTCTTCACTCAAGTGTGGGAATGCATAGAGGTAGGTGCTTGGGTAGCGAAAGTACTTTTGGAAGGCTATTTCTTTCCTTTCAGGAGTTCGCCTCCTCTATTAAACCAGTCCTCTATCAGACCAGCCCATAGCCTTTCGGTCTTACAGATTCAACTCCGAGAAGAGAAGGATCTTGAGTCTGGAAGTCTCTTCTCACTTAGAGAAGGCAGCTGTAGAGGAAATACTGGCTGCTTTGCTAAGATTTTACAACATGCTGTTCCTAGATCCAAAGACAATGGGAGGTGTGCGTATCTAAATGTAAGGACAGTTTCTCAGAGTGTGCTTTGGATGAGGGTTACGAAGTAGAGATTGTGCTCGCGCAAATCCCAGACTCAATTCAGGCTAAGAATATTGAATGTGCCATTTGAACTAACAGTAAGTTTGTACCATTTATGTGTTAAATAGTATACACAACGCAGTATGGTTCTAATTGTGAATTAGAGTAATATAGTTGAAGTAACTTGTGTGTTGTAGCATAAAACTTAGGCTACGATTAGGTTAGTACATTTCAAATTGTTTAGGCTATATGATCACTTTACAATTGGAAATGCTACACTTCTTCTGAACGAGTCAGAATAAAACCCTCTTTCTGGTGGCCTTGGCTTCAGCCAAAAGAATATGTGAATTGCAAGTGATAACACTGTTAGTAGGGTTTTCACATACTGGAGCAGAATTATCTTTTCTAGCTTCCTTTCATGCCAAGAATGATGTCAAGGCCAAAGCTCTTCCTAGAGTTTTCTCTGTCCCTTCACTAGAAACTCTAACTCTTGTGGAAGGAGAGCTGGTTTTATGCCGTTATGACTGAAATATTATACGTCCTGTCTAAAACCTGTAAGGAAGCAGTATAGCAACTTATTTTGTTCAGTCAGGAAGCCTGAGGTCCCTGTGTCTAAAAATGCCATGGCTTTCTTGATTAAGTTCTTAATTCTGGAGGCACACCATGCAGTCTCTCCAGAGGTTCGTCCCCTTTTTGAAGTGAAACCACATGATGTCAGAGCAGCGGTAACATCTATTAGTTTTCACCAACACCTCTCCCTAGACCGTTTAGTCTTGGCAGCACAGTGGAGTGTAGCTCTGTATTTGCTTCCAACTACTTGATGGATGTAGAGATCCATTATGAAGACTGCCGTACACTAGCACCTCTGGTTTCGGCAGGGGAGAGTATCTCCTAATCTTCTCATTATGTGTCACGAACAGATAAGGGTTCTCTCTAGCTACCTCCTTCCTGGGTAAAGGGGAACTGTATGTGATGAGTTAGTACACAGTAGTTTACTCCACTTTATGTATTTGGATCATTTTGTATACTATGGTTGCCCGTGCTTTGTTTATTCTTGGATGAGGGCAAAGTCTCCCTTTTTTTAAGAGTAAATTGTGTTGCTTAATGTTGCAGAGCCATTGCTCCTCATTGGAGAAAGCTACCCTGAGCTGATTAAGTACCACTTTTCTTTCAGTTTCAGTTTCGATTAGGTAGGTGGTAATTCTTGAGGCATCATAGTTTAATTGTGGTTGTAGCTCCTGTCAGCTCTGAAGGCCTGAGGCACAGGGGCCAATAAATTGCCATTCTGCATTGCACATCTTCAACCAATGGCCATATATGGGGTTCACATTCCACCTCCTAAGATAGTGGACCTCGCTTGATGACTATTGGGAGCGTTCGTTAATGATTGTTTTAATTTTAACACTAGTCGAACGTGCGCCAAGTGGTTGCAGATAAAGCCAAATGATAGAGGGTAAGTACCTAAAATATTGATTTCATCATAAAATAATGACTGTATTTTGTTCACAGTTAGTAGAAAGTTTTAATGGAAGAAAGGGACTGGAAACCTAAGATATGATCAAAACAACATTTTTGCTTGTTTCTCTCCCACTGAAGGGCATCAGTAATGATATTCTAAGTATATATTTTAATATAGTAATTTGCATTCAAAAGTAATTGTAAAAATTATGGGAGAAAAATATTGGTGTTAAGACTTCAGATAACTAATATGTGAATGTTAAAATAATAAGGTCAGGTTTAGAATTAAGTAATATAGAATTCTTAGTTTATCATGTGCTAAAAAGAAAGTTGGATTGTAGGTTAAAATATAGGAAAGTTAGAAAGTCACATAAAATTTTACATAATTTCCTAGCTTTCATATAACTTTCATATTTGCAAAAGTAAGGTCACGCAATTTTGTTAAAGAACTATGAGTATGGAATAGGCTGAGAATATCAAATTTCTCCAGCCTTTCTGTCAATTGTTTTTTTTATTCCAAAAAGGTATTTAATGGCATATTTTCCCCACTTCTTTATAAAGTTCAGAGATTAAAATGGTGTTTATTTATATTGTTCCCTCTTTATTTTAAATTATGATAAAAGTTCATTCTGTATCATAGTTTTTATTTCAGGGTTTATAAAAACACTTTTTATAGAGAGGGAGGCAGACATAATGGAATTATAATATAAAAACTGGAGGTTATGTCCAATTCTTTTAAGCTTTACTTTTGGTAATTCTGTTGTTGAAGTGCAAATGAAAGAACTAGGTATTTGATGTAAATTTTTTTACTTATCTTACAGTATTGTGAAAACCATTATATTTGAGAACTGATTCTCTTGTTATCTGTGGATTTGAGACATCTTGAAAATGCAATTGTTTAGAAACAAAACTAATCTCTTCATACAAACTTTTTACTTTAAAATAGCCTGCTTTCTGCTTTTAAAAATATCCTAGACACATCTTTCTATAATAGAAGAAAAAGATTTGCTGTTGGAAAGGCTAGCACGTATGCATATGGTTCACTCAGGGCCCAGTGGGTCATTGTCTCACTTTGTGTGATATGATCCACCTTTGAAAGGGTAGTGAGGTTGGTCAAAAGTAATCGGTTTGTGTGAACAAATTTAATTTGTTTTCAGAAAATTATATTTGTTTCATCACAAACCCATTGCTTTTAGCATAGACTGATCAGAAACTCAGGTGGGAGGGAATGAAGTTGCTGAGAACTGCAGGATAAGTAAAGGGGTCTGTATAGACCAAATGGAGCTCTTGATATAAATACGTAAAGAGCTTGTAATTATGAAACAGAAAATGGGTTCATAAAAGTATAAAGGACTGACCTAGTCCAGTATGACTCAGCCAACCTGTTTTTGAAATGCCACTGGTTAATGCTGTGTTGGACATAGTCATGCAACAAGTGAGGATAGAGGGCTCGAGAACTCACAGAGGATATGATAAATATATTACCTCCCTGATGCTTAAGTGGCACAGTTGTCATATCCAGGGCTGCTTGTCACAGGCATGCCTTTCCTCATCTGCTATGGTGGTGATGTATAATTAGACATCTTAAGTCACTGTTGGAGATAGCATATCAAAGGTTTCACCAATGGCAAACTGGTAGGAAGTTTGCTAGGAACCAGAAGTTTGTTGCTGGCTGAAAAATTATAGGTATCTGATGATGATGGTGGGGCAAAAGGATGGTCTCTCTCGTGACAGGTTACAGGCGTTATAGGACTTGTTTTATACATCACCACCTCCCTAACATAATTACTGCAAGGAGATAATTTGCCCTTCCCAAGGTCATAGATAAGAAGAAAGTAGTATTTGCCAATCCATTCCCAATGGTTTCTTTATCTTGATGCAATATATTTTAAAACATTAAGGGAAACCATTTTCTTTATCCTTGCCGTGGCTGTTAACCACAAGTTGCAGCTTCATTTTTTTCTAAGTTCTGTCCCTTGATAGATCAATGATCTCTTTTAGGCATAAGTTACAAATGTTTATTTGTAAGTGTGTTTGTTTGAAATTATGAGATGTTATTTTCTAATAGTCTGGAAATTACTATTTCTATCCTATTTTACCACAACTGGAATAGTTAATGGATATCCATTATTGAGTGGTCTTGTCACAGAGTTACCTGGATGGCTCTTTCTTAACAGTTCCTCCTGAGTTAAGTATACCTTAGTTTTACCAGACCACTGAGCTGATTAACAGCTCTCCTAGGGCTGGCCCGAAGGATTAGACTTATTTTACGTGGCTAAGAACCAATTGTTTACTTAGCAACGGGACCTACAGCTTATTGTGGAATCCGAAATCAGGCTTGAATTAGGTTATAAAGATTATATAAGTTTGCATCAGATATTGGTATTTTTACTTATAAGTTTTAAATATTTTCACACAAGGCTAGATTGTTTTCATTGTTTCTTGAGGAATGGGTTAGAGGAATGCTTGTTGCTTTTTTTTTTTTGTTGACGTTTCAATTTAGCAATAACATTTTTATCTGTTCTTGCTTGTTTTTTATTCTTCCTTTTCGATGATCTTACTTAAAAGTTGGAGTTCTCTTTTCAGGTAATGAAATTGGTGAATGAAGTTTATCATTATTATAATCGGCATCAGTCTCCATTTGTTGTTTTAAATATCCGTCTCAAAGAAGAGGACGTCGACATCAATGTTACCCCTGATAAAAGGCAAATTCTAGTCAATAATGAGAAGTTAATGCTGGCCACAGTCAAGGTAGGATTTGTGTTTAGTAAGAAGTTTATATAAGTATCATCTTCCTGTAGGCATTGTAGTATAGTAAAGAGAGGAGATTTTTATTTAAAGTTAAGAAACAAATGACATCACTGTTTCTTAAAGCGTCATCTGTTTCCTGAGGGTACCAGCCATTTTGTTTCCACAGTGTAGTAACTTTACATCACATAAAAATTAGGTTATTTGCAGCTATTAAAGATAATTTATAGAGTAATCAGTTGTTCTTATAAGAAAACAAATTTTCATCTTTTGTGTGGATATACCTTAAGGCATGAACTGGTTTTATCATGGAATCTTGGCAACATGAACACTTTACTTCACAAACAGATTGCTTCATGAATAAAAATTTTGATGAAAAAATGGATTGGTTTACAAACAAAAATGGGGCCAAAGAATATTAGTAGATTCGTGAATCAGAAATAAATCCTAAAAGGATCATTGTGGAAATAAAAAAAAAAAAAAAAAAAGAGATCATTGGAAAACATAAAAATGGTGTATATGTATCTGATGTTGCCATGCAGTTCAGAATGGCCAAGTTGACAATCTGTGGTGATGATTCACAGACATCTTTTGAATTTATTTATACCTTTTCTGTCTTCCTAATTTAAAACAGGGTTCTTATGGTTCTTATGTTTTCACTACCGCATGTACTCGCGTAACGCACGATCTCACGTATTGTGTGACCCCCAAATTTTCGCCCTTAAAAATTTATTTTATCATGTATCTCGTGTATCATGTGAGCTCCTTTTTTTGAGAGACCAGATTACAATAGACTAACCTCTTTTCCTCCATCTCTTTATCTATCCCATCTTTTAGTCAAAAAAAGTAAAAGAGAATGATAAAAGTATTGTTAGTAATATTCTAAAGGGTCCAAAATAATATAATTGTTAAAGGATTGTGTAACAATTATATTATTGTGGACCCCTTAGAAAATAGTATATGAACTCTAGTAACAGTTTTTCTCCCAACATCATTAGTAATGTTATACCGAAGAAACAACTGAATGAGAAACAGCTGCTTAGCTATGAACAGCCGAATCGGATAACAACAGCTGTTTAGCTTGCATTTCGACCATCGTACGATAGTAAAAAATTACCGTAGTTATGCTACAAATGACCTTAAGTAGAATAGGACTGATATATTTTTACATTATACCCTTATTCACTATGGAGAAAAGGTCAGCAAGGAAACATGCTGCTAAATTTAAGCTGCAAGTTGTAGCTGAAGCTGAGAAAACAATGTTCAGGCTGCTAATGACCATAAATTATTGTGCATCGGCAAAGTGGATGAAACTCCCGTAAACTTCGATATGCCATCAAAGTCGACCTTAAGTAAAATTGGAGAAGCATTTTAATCAAAACTACTGGGCTATAAATGATATCAGTAAATATCTACGTATTGGAATTAAAAGTAACTTGTATGTGGATGATTTTACCATATATTACTCAGCATCTTGAATAAAACATGCAGAATGAATAATTAATAAAAGCATAATAAAAATAGATGAATGGGCCTCATCTGTAGGCTTTAAATTTTCCATAGATAAAACTCAAGCAGTAATGTTTTATAAAAATAGAAAGTGGAAAAAGGGTGAAGAAATAGATTTAAAAATCAGAAACCATAGTATACCAATTAGCCAAACAGCAGAATTTTTGTGATTAGTATTTGATACTCACTTGAACTGGAAAGCCCACATAACATATATGAAATCAAAATGTAAAAGGGTATTAAACCTAATTAAAAAACTACTGAACACTACTTGGGGAGCCGATAGGCATACCCTTACTGTACTGTATAAAGTAACAGTGCTGTCTATCATTGATTATGGAAGTGAAATATATGGCTTGGCATCAGACGCAATGCTGAAAATGTTAGACCCAGTTCATAATGAAGGCCTTCGAATATGTTCAGGAGCCTTTAGATCTTCACCAAAGTCGTCTTTACAAGTTGAATGTGGAGAACTACCTCTCTCTCTCTCTCTGTCTCTCCATAGAGAGCTAGTAACAATGAAGAGTTCTCTGAGAATTCAGACAAATGATTCTCCAACCAAAAAATTATTTGGATTAAGAGAGGGAGGTATTTATAAACAATTAGCCATGTGATTTCCCTTCCCAATTAGAGCTAGAAGATTGTTTGAGTGACTGAATATCAATATACAATTACCTTTAATAGTAAAATTACCTTCTTGGACAGTGAATAAAATGAGAATTTTTACACACTTGAAATATTTATCAAAAAAGTTATTCATATACCCAAGAACACCATAGACTACAGTAGAATGTGTAATGCGAAAAGGTCCACATAACGCACTGTACGCAGATGGATCCAAGTCATAGTACGGAGTGGGATATGCTGCAGTATCCCAAGGCAAAACGTATCAGTTCTCTCTACCAGATAATGCCCCAATATTTACAGCTGAGTTATATGCAATAGCATCAGCAATAAAAATAATTAAAGAAGCCTCATTTAATAATGTTGTGATTTATAGTGACTCCCGAAGCGCTATAGAAGCCATTCAAGGTTACGATCCAAAAAATAATATTGTACAACAAATTAAGTTTTCACCCCGTAAATGTATAATAATGGAAAAAATCTTGAAATATTGTATGTTGGATCCCTGCCCATGTAGGGATTAAAGGAAATGAAGAGGTTGATAAAGCAGCTCAAGAAATGGTCCACACAACGAGCAAATATAAACGTCCTTGTTAGTGACTATATAAGATATATAAAAACAATCATTGTAATTAACCCCTTAACGCCGACTGGACGTATTTTACGTCGACAAAAATTGTCTGTCGGGTGCCGAGTGGACGTAAAATACGTCGACTACAAAAAGTTTTTATAAATATTTGTGGAAAAATACTTATAGGCCTAGTCTGCGAAAAATTTTAAATCACACGCCTTGAGGGATGCTGAGAGTTCACGGATCACGCTGTGGTTTTGTTTACAAGCGTGACCCAGCTGCGCATGCGCGAATTTCTTTCTTCTCCCACTAGAAAGCATCAGCGACGCATCGTCAGAGAGCGATTTCTTGACGCGTTTGTGTTTTGCCGAACTTGTGCAAGTGTCAGCGTGTTTGTGACGCAATAGGACATACGCAGAGGTGTCCCAACGTCATCAGGACTCTGAAAGGCGCATATTGCCTGTCGGTAGTGAGCGTGTGAGACACGTTTTAGACTTGGATGCTGGAGAGGGACCCAGCACCCAAGGTGATCCATCTTATGATTGCCGTGTTGTACGGCCACGTGTGGCCGAAAGTGACCGTGGGCCTTTTACGACCCCTAGGAAACATCGGGGTGTCCTGAGAGGCATTCGTAAACATTTGGGAGGCCTCCAACAAAAGGACATTGATGAATACTTGTTGGAGCTCGATCGAGAGCAGGTGGAAAGTCCTCATTTTGATGGCAGTTGGTCATCTAGTGAAGAGGACATCACGCCCGATGTCAGTGATGACGAATATTTTCCCCCAATGTCCGTACGAGAGCCAGAGCATGAAAGTGAACTCGGTTTCAGTGCTTATGAGGGAGAGTCTGAGGAGGAGGAGGAGGCACCGATTGTGGCTGGTGGGGACGAGACAGAAAGTGAGGGAGATGGGCCAGTGGGGGGTGGGGGTGGGGGGTTGAGAAGTCGTGCTTGTAGAAGATCGCAACATCGCGGCAGCCTAGGTGAAGGCCGTTCGTCCGAAAGTGATGAGGGGTGGTTGGAGGACCCCACCCCACCTAACATGCACCCATTCACGACAGTACCTGGACTGACCGTCCCTGTGCCTCTCCACTGCACTGGGGTTCATTCAGCTCTTCCTTACACGGGAATTGCTGGAATACCTCGTTGCAGAGAGGGTGGATTAAGCTCGGTACTGCCGTGAGGAACTGCAGACGACGTTGTCGTATTGATGGTGGGGTTGCAACCTCACGGACACGGCGCATTTTTTGGGGCTCCACATTTTTTTTGGAGTGATGTCTGCTGCCGACGTCAGGCAATATTGGAGGCGGAATTTTTTTTTTAAGTACGGCGTTGGACAGGTATTTCAACGCCTTCAACTGAAGGGCCATACCTCGGAATAACCCAGATCGCCTCATCTTAGTCCGCCCAGTGTTGGAGTACATTCGTGAACGGTGCCAGTTTCTCGTGGTTCCTTCCAAGAACCTTTCTTTGGGTGAGGGGATGATGCCATACAAAGGACATCTAAGCATAAAAGTGTACAACCCCAAGAAGCCAAAGAAATATGGTGTGAAGTTCTTTTTTATTACGGAATCCAAGACTGGATATGTCATGGACTTCTCTGTGTATTCCAGGGTCTTCTCCACGCTGCGTGACACTGTCTTCAGTCTTGTGGATCGTTTCCATAACCAGGGATACCACCTGTTTATGGATAATTATTATAACTGTATCCCTGGCCCAGGAACTGTATGAAGGTGTGCACGTCAGTGGTACCCTTCGGTTGGTGCGTGGGGCCCCGAATGTCCTCAAGAGGTTCGCTAGCCACCTGCAACATCTGGCAAGAGAGACAGAGTGGCGACGGAAGGGAGATGTCTTCGTCATCTGTTGGAAGGGGGTCCGACTCGTGCCCATGAGTATGACCAGTCATGAGCCCATCCAAGAAGAGGTCGTTCAGCGGAAGAAGACATGTCGGCAGGGCTGAGTTACGTATGAGGAGTTTCGTGTCCAACGGCTTACTGTCATCGGGCACTACAATAGGCACATGGGAGGAGTTGATCTCTTTGATCAACTCATCCAGTATAATCCCTTCGCCAGGAGAACCAAGAGGTGGACACAGAAGCTCCTCAAATACCTCCTTCAGTTGGCCCTCCAGAATGCCTACATCCTCTACTGTGGGTACAATTCGGACACCTGGAGGTTGTCCCACATCCAGTTTCTCGAGGTGGCTGGGAATGCCCTCATAAACTTCAATCCTGAGGAGTGGCCTTCCAACACACCCCCCTTCCCAGCTCAGATCTGCCCCGAAAAATATATATAGGCTATTATATATATATTATATATATATATCCCCGATATATATATATATATATATATATATATATATATATATATATATATATATATATATATATATATATATATATATATATATATATATATATATATATATATATATATATATATATATATATATATATATATATATATATATATATATATATATATATATATATATATCATAACATTCTGAAATTACTGTGTTTTAGGAATTATAGATTTATGCATTATTTCAATGAAGACTCCTCTGTAGAAAACTAAATGAATATTAATGTAAGGTCAGAATTGTTTTTAATAATTGCTTCAGGGTTGGAATACAGATGATTCTCTTTGATACTGTTTGAGTAACTTGAATGTTAGAAATCTCCATTCTTAAGTAAACATAATATTAGTCAAAACCCAGAACTGTTTATGAGAAGTTAAAAATACCCAAAGTATCTTTTGTTCTTATTTCATTTTTGCTATATTATTGTTTTCATATTTTTTTTATTTTCAGACTTCACTGATAAAGCTTTTTGAGAACATCCCAAGCATTTACAGCATGCAGAACACATCCTTAGATGTTTCACTTAATAGATCTTTTGGCTCACCAGAAAGCATTAGCATTTTTGGAAATGGCGGCCAAAAAGCCAGTTCTAACGACAGCATATCATCACTTGTTCTCAAGTTTGGCCGTAATGTTAATGGGTCACCTGCATCAGAGTCTCGTGGAATTATATCATCATCTCCTATAGCCTCTGGATTAAAGCGCTCACTTTCTCAGGGTGAGGGGAGTTCAAGCCCGGGCAACAAACGTAAGTACTCTACTAGAGTGGCTATATTTTGGGTATAATGTATTCAAAGAGTGCTGTAAAAATCAGCCATGCAGTTACTTAATGTAAAATGGGTCTGAAATGTTTCATTTACCTTCCCTTAGAAATTTCATGAAATGGAGATGGTTCTTAACTTGTAAAAAAACCTGTGTAAACGAATTTTTTTTAAATTAGGACAGCTTAAGCTGTTGCTTGCACCTCATAGGTTGGAACTTCTGAAGAAGGTGAAAGACTTGCCATATAAATCCTTGTTTTATCTGTTTTAGAGAACAGCAGAAGTCTAATTGGCAACTGCTATGTTAGAAAGATGACTCACCTAGCTTCACTTAGCTTGTTTATTTTTTTAAGGCTGGTGTTTCTCTCTCTCTCTCTACTTTATTAAACTTTCAAGTTTCCTCTTCCAGTGCAAAAATATATTGCCACTATATTGAAACTTTTGTGTTAATAATAAATTCTTTTTCATTTTCACTGTACCAATGTTACGATGCCTTCAGTGGCTTCTCTAATTGTTATACCATTTGTCATAAACAGATAATAGTGTAGTCAGACTTGGAGTAAACAAATGATGATGGCATTTAGTGCTCAACCACTGCATATTTTATCCTCAAGATATTGTAATTCAGTACATGATATGCTGCAATATTTACCACTGCCAAGGTTGTTTGTGGTTAGTTTTTTGGGCTGTTTGTTGGCAGAATTATGCTTAAAGTTTTGTTGGGTGTTAAAGTTTTACCAAAGGTGGGCCTCATGACTGGTAACAAGTGAGTAGATTTTGAGCATGATAGGTTTGTAAATTTATGTGGCGAAGAGACATTTTGTCGGTGGATTGCTCAGCCATGTTCCCAATGTTTTAGGCTTAAGAAACCAAAACCCTTAGCACCATTGCTGTAGATTTTGGTAATCATATTTAATTACCTCTAAAGTATGACTTAGGTTCACTTGGTTTCTGTTTAGTAGCAGTACTTTGCAATAACAGTATTAGTTTTTGGAGAGAAGGGACTTTTTTCAGTAAATTTCTCACTCATATTTCAAATATTCAAGGTTCAAGAAACCTAGAGTATTACACATTATTAGTATACAGTAGATGTTGGTGATGAAGTTTAATAAATATGTTTTGACTGGCAATAAGTGATTAGATTTTGGGATGACAAGAATGTGTAAGTGTTATGAGAAGGGACTGACTTGGGGGATGCATCACTCAGCATTGGCAGAGGTTTGCAGTCTGAATGTTTGTGTTGTCATTTTACTTTATATTGAGGCATATTTTGTTATTTTCATAAACAATGATTAGCAAGGCTTACTGTTGAAACCCTTGTAGAACTTTTATAGAATTAAATTTTTTTAATTTATTTTCCCAAGAACTCAGGACTAAGGGGATATGCAAACAAAATTATGCATTTAAAATGGGTTGTAGTACTTTAGTTATTATTTAAAAGTTGGTCTCATAAGATTTATATTTGGTATGATTTTTGTTCCTTAGGCTTTCAGCACTGTCCCATTGGACCAGTTTTACATTTTAGTTTTATAAGGCAGCAATTTAGAAAATGTACTTATAGTGCAATATGTGCTATACTAAAACCTAGAAACCTTATTGCATTAAATAAAAGAACACCAGGATTTTAAGACAGACTTAAAAAGAAAGAGACAAAAGTTAGAGAGAATAGGAATATTCAGATATGCCTAAGACCAGTAAAGGTAGCAGATTCTGAGCTGTCCTTTTACCCCTGGGCAAGGTATTGGGAAGAGTTTTCAGCATATTCTGACTGATCATGGTGTTCTCTCTTGGTTTTGAGAGTGAATGTGTTGAAACTCGCAGATAAAACTGCGGGTTTTCTATTCTAGGTTGCTAAATTTTCCCATTTTGTCTGTCCTTTCAGCTTGTCCTTTTCAGATTTTCAAGGTGAAAAAGGATATGGTTTGAAGTGTATAGCTCACTTTGGAAATTAAATTAAATGTTTCTCCATGATTTTTTTTTTTCATTTCAGAACCAAAACTCGACAGTTTTTTGAAAAGTAAGTCATTGCCTGTGGAAAAAAGTAAAAGTGATCCATGTTCTGAGGTCGATTCTGGCTCTCCATCAAATAATGATAATGCAACAGCCCTGAGGTCAAAGGCAGATGATGAATTAAATGAAGTTAGAAGCACGCATGATCCATTAGTGGAGAGTGTTGAAAAATTGGAGGATCTAGACAAACGTGGCATTTCTTTCTCGGGAGACACCAGTAGGCTTCCTGAAGACCTACAGGAAAGTGAAGACTCCCTGTGTTTCAGAAATATCAGCAACGTTGAGTCATTGAGAGTACTTGAGGAAGGTTCAAGCCGAGACACATCTGTGGTAAATGGACCTGGTTGCAGTATTCAGACAAATGGGTGCCATACTGAAGATGGTGGTTTTCGTAATGCAGCTTTGAGTAGTGTTAGTAATCAAAATCTGTCGGCATGTAGTGGTGAAACTGAAGTGAATGATCCTAAAATTGGAAATAAAAGCGATGCCAAAAATGTTTTGTCACAGTTACATTCAACTGGTGTACAGTCTCCAAGTTGTAAAAAAGCTAACAAAGCTGCCAGTGATTTTTTGAATGATTTGCTAGCCAAGAGATCATGTAAAAAGAAAAGTATCACAGAAAATGATGACAATGGTGACATGGAAATAAGTGCATATGGTGCAGAGACAGTCACGAATGAAAAGTGCGATAGTGAATTTAATGAGGTAAACAGATTGTCTCCAAGCACAAAAAAGAAGGTAGTTGTGTATGAAGAATACAATCCTGAAAACTATACTTCCAGTAGAAAGTCAAGAACTGTTAGATTTAATTTGGAATCCCTAAAAGAAAAAATAAAATCTTCGGTTGAGAGTAAGGAAAAGCAAAACTTGGTACGTAGATTTCACGCCAAGATTGCTCCAACTGACAATCAGTCGGCTGAAGATGAACTTCAGAAGGAAATCACCAAGGACATGTTTGCCCAGGTAAATTTACTTCAAGTGTTATTAATTAGTATTTTAAAATGCAAGTACATTTTTTTTACTTTATATGGATATTTTCTCTATCTTAATGCCAGAGTCCCTTAGTAATTCAGCATTTGGAATGAAAATATTCAATTACTTTCATAACCCAAGATACGAGCCTGCGATTAATAAAACATTTTATCATATAATTGCATATGATATTTTTATCGTAAGTTTACATGTATGAGTAAAACTTTATATGATATGATTACATAGGTATATTACTGTACATAGGTTTTTTTTCAGTACTATGTCTAGTTGCTGACTATGACTTAGGAAAGTTGCTAAAAATATTTAGTTTAGAACTCTATACGTGCTTCTACCAGAGGAAAGTAAGCAAACCAGTTGAAGGAGACTTCAGCATTAGTGGGATACCAGTGGTTATTGAGAGAGTGGAGCACTTATTTTGCAATCAGTGAAATTTAGTCAGTGGTGTTGATTGGCAGGTACCCAATATTTGAAGTAAAATGCCTATTTTTTTTTTTATTGAATATTGCATACCATAGAGATCAGTCAAGTTCCAGGTTACATTTTTACCCAAAATCTTTATAAATAACTCCATTGAGATGCTGGTGATATCTGCAAGCTGTGGAAAAACTGCATTGGAAGTTTGCCTTATCCTGAGACTAATAAACGAAAGATTAAAATGAACATGACTTATGGTTTGTTTGTTGCTTATATAATCAGTTTTGGTGACTAGGGCAACACTTGAGGTGGCCTGGAAGAATATAAATGCCTTAAAATATGCTTCTCCCACCCTGTGAGGCTCTTGCAAATAACCACTGCATGCGTTTGCCAAATGAACACGTTCTTTGTACTTGTTACGAAAATGTTTGTTGAAGATCTGTCTCCATGGCTTTAGCCAAGTGGGGATTCACATGTCAGGTGCAAGAGTTTCCTCCCCTTCTGCAGTACAAATGTTCTCCGAGTTATGATGGCGTACATTCTGAAAGACATAATGTAAAGCTAAAACATTGTAAATAAAAAATGCATTTTAACCTTCATATGTGGGAGGTAGTGGAGCTGCAGAGAATAAGTTTTTAAAAACAATTTCTATTTTTCCTTGGTATTTAAACAATCCAGGGAGGCTGCAGATAGAGAAATCTTTTTAGTTCTGCCAGCATACAGAAACCAGTACTCAGGGTAGCACAAATTAATACATACAAATGATTTGTAAGAAATGGAGGCAAAGCTGTGAGTTGCTTAATTTAAGCACAAATACCTAAAGAATACTAATTACCAGTGCGGTAAATATAAAACTGAAACTGTACTGAAAACATTCTAATAAATGAAAAAGTACCACTTACTTTGATACAGGGTGAAACACCAAAGGTTAATTATACTTGCTTGGTAACATTAGGAAGGAAAAACTGAAATCATATTACTGGAAAAGACACAAAAAGTATGGAGAGAAAAGACTTACTTTTCACATGCTAAATGCTGTGACTAAACCTATATAAACAAGCATAAAGCCTTTAGAAAATGTAAGACCAAATGTTAATCAATGAACCTCTAATTAAAGAAGAATGTCAGACCAAATGCTAATGAACCTCTTATTACCTAATTATCCTAAACCACTTAGTCTGAATTGCAAAGTTAAGCAAAGACAAATTTTCCCCCAAAAGGTAGTACGGTATTCAAATGTTCCTTGTTTACTAGTATGTAGTTGGAAAGATTTTCTCAACAAAATATCTTCTACCTGTTAAGATGTTATTTTTAATAAAGTGTTTGAATATAGCTATGTAAAGGACAAAACTATTTAATGATTCAGTAATTTAGTGATTTCTTTAGTCAATTGAGTACCATTTAGCATAATCTAAGCTTTTAACTGTGCGGCAGACACCTAAAAATGAGAGGGGTAATTACCACATAGCTGTGGATCTAGGTGGTGCATGTGTAGTTTCTGGTACTACCATCTGTCTTAAAGACTGCAGTGTCTAGGAATTTCAAAGACCATGAATGTGGGCCATATAAGAAGGATGGATTTATGGTACAGGTTATCTCTTAATGGGTTTGTCATGGCTTTGGCTGAAGATTTTTCTTTACATCAAGCAAGTTCTCCCACAAATTTGAAGATGAGAAATTGAAATCAACTTTAGAATCAACTTTTTCTGATATGGATCATTGCTTGCAGCCTGTATTATGTAACGGAAACCAATTAAAGATATCCAAGTCAGCTGCAGACTTCAACCATCCATTGGCCTGCTGATGCATGAAAAATTCACAGTAAAGATTAATTTTTTGAAATGTCCAGTAATCAGGGGGGTCTGGTCATGAATGAACTGGCCTTTAGAATAGATATGGGCCCTGTCTATTCTGTCTAATTATGTGAGAGCAGTGACCAGCATACATAAGTGTTGTATTTGCTGGAAGCATAACATCATTGTCTGGAATGTGGTTAGAAAAGAAAAAAGCATTATAGAAAACTCATATCATAATTTTAAAATATGCAGGTCTTTTAAACTAGAATAGAAAATTACATTCAGTGTGTACAGTAGTATTGTACCAAGAATGTAGCAACAAACTAAAAGTTGAAGGATATCACATGCTGCTAGTTATCTGATCACTCTTCCTTGTCCATTATTTTTTTCAATACAGCTCTTGTAATGGAACCACTCCACCTGTTTAGAATCTGCATGGGTTGTATCTTAAGCAAACCAGTCTCTTTCAGGTATCCCAAAGTTTATGGGATTTATTGCAGAAAAAATGTCTCTTCCTTCTTGTTGCTAAACAGTGTGTGGACCATTATCAGTTAGGACATACACTGCCTTTACAGAACAGTGTGGTACAGGCAGGCTAGATGTGCTCTGAAGCAATCAAGACTTAAAAATAAAAAGGCATATAACATTAACTGTCAATTTCAGATGGTTGCTACTTATTTTTAAGGTCTCACTTCCAATTCATGACTGCATTACTAAAGATCTAAGTTCTTTGCAACATAGATGCAAAAGCACTTGGAATGAAGACTTTCAGCTTTCGGAATATTTAAAAAACATGCAATTAGGTTTGAAAATAGAATTATGAAATGCAGTAAGATAACTTAGTAGACAGAGTGACCTCAGGTATAGAACAAAGCAAAAGTAGTTTTATATGTTGTTTTTTATTTGAAAATCTGCACCTACAGTACAAATATTATTCTATACATATTGCTTCCTTGTTGCATTCTAAACATTCTACAAATTTCAGTGTGTTGTTTTATCTACAGCAATGAAATATTGCTGTTACCACCAATAAAATTGTTCAAATGGATTGTTCAAAGCTGGGGAATTTCATGTACAGTAATTGTGCAAATATAAAAATTTTTTAAATAAATTATATTTTTCCTAACTATACAAACCTGGGGTGCTTTACATGAGGAATTACTTACAGCAGAGCTGGAAATGGCCTTTGAACTTTCAGACAAGGTAGTTAGGCAGTTAACTACTGTTCGGTAGGCGGGGGTCCCGCCCACCCAGACGTAAACATTCCAATTTGCCTTTCGGCCCAGGTGTCGTATTGAGGGGTGGAATGAGGTGGGCATAAAAATATAATGTAAAGGACCTCAGGTTTATATAGTTAGGAAAAATACAATTTACTTTAGAAAATTGTGGTTTGTTCCTACACGATATACAAACCATCGGTCCTTTACATTAGGAAGACTCACTGGTTGAAGGGAGGAATCTGAGTGAGTCTCTTGAACTGACTGGAGTTCGCCACACCTGGGATTCTCTTCCTGGTCGATAGAGCAAGGAAGAGAAACCTGCCTCTGACAAATTGATTGGAATGTAGTATCACACGATCAATTGTCAGAATTCTGGGTCTTTTTCGCGCGAGAGAGGAAAATGTAACCTCATACGGAAAAAGGCTAGGATGGACCTTAAGAGTCGGAGACAGTAAGGCAAATACAAGTATTGGGTTTGTCTTATTGTCAGGGTCTCCCTCCTCCCCTTGCTTGGGGAATGAGCGGGTTTGCTTCTATAATCCTGGAAGGAAAAATAGAATGGAAGCTCGATGTATAGACTTACCTGCTCCCCTTGCTAGGGGAAGGAGTGGGCTTGCTTCTATAATCCTGGAAGGAAAAATAGAATGGAAGCTCGATGTATAGACTTACCTGCATCGACTGCCAGATCGAGTATGCTACAGCTCGAGTCCACTCTCTGCCTGAAGGAAGAGAGGAAGGATGAGAAGGAAGGAGAAGAAGGAGAGGACAGTCACTTCCGCAGTCATTCCCACATCCACAACTGAACATCTTAGGTGAAATACTACCCTGTCCTGTCCTGTTAGAGGAGCTGGGTAAGCCACACAACTTGTTGAGCAGCCACCACAGGTCCTAAGGAAAAAGTGTCCAAGGACTTTTGGGCAATGTTCCGAAGGTAGGAAGAGGTGAAAGTGGTCTGTTAAGACCACACCCCTGCTTTCAGTGCCTGAGGACTGACAGGTTCTTCTGGAATGCGAGGGTTGGACCAATGCCCCTGACTTCATGAGCTCTTGGGCGGAAGGTACCGGTGTCGTCTTCTCCAGCAGCAGAGTACGCTCTCCTGATCGTCTCACGAAGCCAGAAAGTTAAGTTGAGTATACCTTAGTTTAACCAGACCACTGAGCTGATTAACAGCTCTCCTAGGGCTGGCCCAAAGGATTAGATTTATTTTACATGGCTAAGAACCAATTGCTTACCTAGCCACAGGACCTGCAGCTTATTTTGAAATCCGAACAACATTATAACAAGAGATGAATTTATGTCACCAGAAGTAAATTTCTCTAATTCTTCACTGGCCAGTTGGAGAATTGAATGCGGGCCCAGAAGAGTGCTAGCTGAGAACGATACCACCCCATCCAATGAGGAACTACGAAGCCAGAAAGAAATCATGTTCTTGGAACTTCTTTCTTGGACAAGCCAGTGTTAATGAAGAGTCGTCGACACTCAGGCTGGAGATGACAAGTCCTCTTCGGATAGTGCCGCAGCACTCTAACAGGACAAAGTAGCATCTCACCTGGGTGATTATCTACAAAGTCCTCTAGGGAGGAGATCATGAAGGACTTAGACCTAGCATCAGGGACTGATGGGTTTTGAGTCTTTGCTATGAAATCGAGCATAACTGATCCCCATGTAGTTTTCCAACTCTCTTCACCGATGCTAGGGCAAGCAGGAAGACGGTCTTGAGGGTCAGATCCCTGTCTGACTACTCTCGTAAAGGCTTGCATGGTGCATGAGTCAGGCTCCTCAAAACGAGTCATCCCACGCAAAGGGCCTGAGGTCCCTGGGAGGGCAAGACCTTTCGAAGCTTCATCAGTAGCAAAATCTCCAATGAGGAGAGCTGTCTACATCCTTCAGTCGCAAGACTAGACTGAGTGCGGCCCTATAGCCTTTCACGGCTGAAACATAGAGAAGCTTCTCTTGGCGAAAGAAGACAAGGAAGTCCGCGACCTGCTAAATAGTAGCTCTGCTGCGGCACGAACAGCCTCTCACTTGCAAGAGATGCTGGATAACTGCCAGCTGTGAAGAAACGGACTGCTCTGCCTGGTGGTATTGCTCTACGTGGGGTGGATACAGAAGGTTGGGCCCGGGAGGAAAATCAGTGCCCCGGAGAGCAGAGCTAGCAGGTCGGGATACACCAGAATTATCCTGAGATTTGGGGTGACAAACAGTTGGCTGATCACCCTGCGAATCAAACAAAACATAGAGAAGGTGTAGACGTCGAGGGGTGCTGAAAAGCGTCCTCCGCAGCGGCCCATAGGTCCAGCACAACTGAACAGACGATCTGAAGTTTTCTGTTGTGGTGGGCAGCGAACAGATCTATGACTGGGTGCCCCCACAGATTGAACAACCTCTCCGTGTGATGTCTGAGTGAAGGGACCACTCCGTCTCTATCACTTGATTCTGGTGGCTGAGCTTGTCTACCACTACATTCCTCATGCCTGGAATGTATCTGGCTGACAGCTCTACTGAGTGAGCTACCGCCCACTCGTGCACCTGCATCGTCAACAGGTGAAGTGGAAGGGATACGAGACCCCCTGCTTTGTTGACATGTGCCACCACCGTGGTGTTGTTGCTCATCAACACCACGGAGTGTCCCATCACTCAAAACTCTTCGAGGGCAAGGAAGGCTGCCTTGAGCTCCAGGATGTTGATGTGAAGGTGCTTGTCGTCTCGGTTCCACACTCCCGAAGTCAGCAACTCCTCCAGGTGTGCACCCCATCCCTCAGTCCACGCGTCTGAGAACAGAAGCTTGTCTGGAGGGGGAGTATGGAGGCATACTCCTATTAGGAGGTTCCTGTCATCCAGCCACCAGTCTAGATCCTTTCTCACTTCCCCCCGAGGCATGAGAAAGGGTTGAGGGTCTCAAGACTGGGACCAGTACTCCTTCAGTCTCCACTGAAGGGAACGAAGGTGAAGTCGCCCATGAGGGACCAGCTTCTCCAGCGATGACAGGTGACTGATGATGACTTGCCATTGCCGAGCAGGCTGCTCCCGTCGAGACAGGAACAGCTGTGCTGCCTTCCTGAACCTGCTGATACGAGAGGATGAGGGGAAGACTCTAGCTGCTACCGTATCTATCAGCATGCCCAGGTACTTTATCCTTTGCTTTGGGGTGAGATCAGACTTCTTGAGATTTACTACAATCCCTAGATCACGGCAAAACTCGAGGGGTTGATCCGTCCTGAAGCAACTGTGAGCAGGAGCTCACCAGGGTGAGTCAATCATTGAGATACCTCAACAGACGTATCCTGCGTGAATGGGCCCAAGCTGACACCAGGGTGAACACTTGTGTGAACACCTGAGGAGTAGTTGAGAGCCTGAAACAGAGTGCCCTGAATTGGAACACCGCCTCCTCGAGGATAAGGTGAAGGTACTTATGAGAGGACGGATGGATGGATATTTGGAAGTATGCATCCTTCAAGTCCTCTGTAAGCACGAAGTCGTTCTCCCTAATGGAGGTGAGCATGGAGTGCGCCGTCTCCATTGTGAACCAAGTCTGGCAAACAAATCGGTTCAAGGGAGAGAGGTCTATTACTGGTCTCCAACCCCCCTAGGCTTTCTCTATGAGAAAGACATGGCTGTAAAAGCCTGGGGACTGATCTGACATGACTTCTACAGCAGTGCCCTTGCTCAGCGTGGCTTGCACTTCTTGCCCAAGTGTGAGGCCCTTCAGCAAACCAGGAACGTAGGTTAGGAGAAAGACTGGAGAGTTGTTGAGAGATGGCGATGGCAGAGACTCGAAGGGGTGTAGATATCCCACCCAAAGGACATACACTACCCAGGTTTCAGCTCCGTATCGCTGCCATGTTGCCCAGTGGCTCGACAGGCACCCCCCACCAGTGGCAGCAGCTGTAGGGGAACGCTGTCCCTAGCGTTTTCCCTTCTTCTTCCCCTTGCCCCCTTTTCCAGATTGGAAAATGGGCTGAAAGGGGCACAATTGCGCGCCCTTTCCGGCAGAAGGAGGAGGCTGGGTGTTCTCGTGGGGCGCCCTTTGAAGCTTGGGTAGTCTTAGGGGCCAAGGAAGTGCTAGCCTGACACGAAGGTTGGGCTGCAGTGGCACGTGAAGACCCGAAGGTCTTAGCCACTGCCTGATGGACAAGGCCGTTGCTCTCTTCGGTCCGACACTTGTCCACCACAGCATCCACCAACTCTCTAGGGAAGAGAGAGGCAGAACCCATTAACGGTCCGTTCCGTAGGGTCAGTGCCGACTTGGGGCCTACAGACATGGCGATCCGAGTCAGGACAGCATCCCTTCTCTTCAACACCAGGTTTGCCCACAGGTTTGCTGTCTGGTGGGCAAGGTAGGAGATGGCTCTACCTCTAGACTGGCATAGTCTCCCGAAGGCAGAGTCCTCTCCTGGAACAATAGCGCCAGAGGAGGTAGCCACCTTGGATACTGTGAATGACCACAGATCCAGCTGGGAGACTGCCTGGAGGGCCACCATGGTGGTAGCCTCCAGGCTCGCTGCCTCTTGCTGCAAAAGTGAGACCCCATCCGAAACAAGTTGCTGCTGCAGTGAGAGACCCTGGCCTAGATGAACCAGGTCCGGGTCAACCTGCTTGGTCAGCAATGACCCCTCCAAGGGTGTGTAAAATTGCTTCTGATGAGGCAGAGTAGGGGGAAGGAGCTTGTCTGAGCGGTTCGACTGAAGCGAATTATCCTGCCCAGAAGCAAGATTATTCACCTGGTCGAGTACCCCCTTGGAAAGCGAGGACCACTGCAGTCCCACCGTAACCTTTGGTTCCTTCTTAGGGCCCCAAAAGGTTTCGAGGCACGAAGGATGATCCACAGAAGAGGCCATGACCCCTTCCCCAAGATCACTGTGCTGATGAATCAGCGTGATGATCTCTGGAAAGGTCCTCTGTATTTCAGCAGTGTCCGCATCCTGAGGAAGAGGACAGTCGAGTCCTTCCAGGGTGTGGTCCTCCGATCTACTCTCCCAGCAGAGAGGAGAACCTCAGCAGACTCCTTAGATCCATCCTGAACTACTTGGGCATACGACCGGGTCGATCCAAGGACCGAGTCAGGAACGTAGGCCTTCGTAGTCAAACTCTGAGGAGAGGACTCTCCAGAGTTCCTGCTGTTTGTCTCACACCTCCTGGTAAAACCCCAGGAGGTTGAAGGGACAGGTGAGGAGGATCGGGCACTCCCACCAGTTCTGCCAGTGGACCCAGTAGGAGGGGCGGGCCGCTGCAGTCATCAACCCCCGGTGATGATGGCAACACAAGTCCAGGAGAGCGCTTATGCCTCAGCGAAGTGCTGTCCCAAGGAGAGCATAGAGGGTCGTGCGAGTTGAGCCAAGCTCATTGCGCAAAAGCAATCGGGTGCTGGGCGGGGTCAAGCGCGCTGCTGGCTGGTGAGAACTTGCGCTGTCCTCTTGATGTGTCCCAGTCTTCTTAGGCTGAAACCTCTTGAGAAGAAGACTAGACAGGGGACCTCCACTCTGTCTCTCCAGGTGTTCGGACCCTCAGGACCCAGACACCAGGCTGGGAACCTGGCCGAGCACTGTTGTAGTGCCAGCAGGAAGAACCGAGACAACTGCATGACTGGGCTCTTTCTCCTGCCCTTTGCCTGAACCAAGACAGTGAGGGTCTCTCTGGCACTGGTTCGGGATGCTTGAGACTCCTTAGAGACTTGAGTGCTCAAGTGCTCGGGTGACTCGCGAATGAGCACCCGACACAGCACAGTCGTAGAAGCGGACTTCTTAGGACTGGTGACGGGAGCACAAACCAAGGTCTGCACGTCCGCAGCTCCCGAAACACAAGACCCTGGTGAGGTAAGCGATTCGGTTCCCGGTCCCAAAGGCTGGGAAGAGCCATTGAGAGCTCCCACTGCTTCCCCTATGGAGGGGAGGCAGCCTCTTAAAGCCCCATGGCGGGACTTCTAAGTGGGGGAGAGGCAGCCTTCCTCTTCTTCGGCCGATGAGCCTTGGAAGAGGAAGGGGAGGAGGTAGCAGACAACGAGGATGAAGACGAAGTCGATGAAGACAACGAGGATGACACCTTACGTGACCTCCTCCTTGACTTCTTCGTCATCCTCTTCAAGATGGTGGTCAAGTCCCCCATCCAAGAGGGAGCAGCAGACATCACAGGAGCAGCCAGGGCAACAGGAGCGTCCTGGGTGGCAGGAGCATTGGTAACAGGATTGGCAATGGGAGCAGCTGGGTAGCCAGGGCAGGTGGAGCAGTAACAGTGGCCTTGACAGCAAAGATCACAGGAGCAGCAGGGGCAGGAACCATCATATGGAGCACAGAGGTGGTAACCATTATTGACAGTACAGCAAGGGATGATGGGGCCACAGCGAAACCTGGAGCAGGGGCACTGCGTGCAGGGATGCCGGGACAGAAGTCACTTGGGTAGGGAATGCGAGGAGACAGTCACCGGCATCTTAGTGAACCCTGTCATCGTCACCGTGGTGGTAGAGGCAGCGTGGGTCACCACTGGAGCACTCACCAGATAAGAGAAGAGGCCCAAAAGACCCAAGGATCGCCAAGCTGCATCCAAATCATTTGCTTGCTTGCCAAGGAACTGCTCGACAGCCAAACTGGAAGGAGAAAAGGTCGGGTTAGCAGAGGGAAACTCCACTCACTCAGAGGGAAAAATTTCCTCCCCGGAGCGAGGAGAGGCCCCTGAGAGGAGGTCATCCTGATCACCTGCTCCCCACTGTCGTTCCATGCCCAGCCCAGTGAAGCCAGTGAAGATGATGGAGAGTCCTCTCCTGAAGGAGAGACAGCCTTAAGGGGAAGCTTGCCAGGAGTGAGAAACGAGGAAGAAGGGGGTTAGCCACTGAAGGTGTAGTCAGGGACATATAACCCTCAGATGACGCCTTGGCATCCTTCTTCGATACCGTTTCCTCCCTTCAAACTTCACCCATTGCTCAGCCGACCAGGAACAACACTCAACACAAGTAGAATCATGTGAGCAAATGTGCCCTCTGCAGGAGGAACAGAGAGTGTGAGGATCAACTTCAACATACGAGCGGAGACTACCGCATTTCTTGCCGCCAACCTCAGGACACACACGCTGATGGAAGGTGGCTTTACAAACAGGCTTGTCAGATTTGTGGGTTTGCATATTTAAAATCACAAACACACATATACTCAAGCAAAAAACAGAGAAAGAAAGATTTTACGGGGAAAAACAGCTCAACGACAATCAGGGCAGAGGGAAGAACAAACGTCTGCACCACGTGCCCGAAAGCAAATTGGAATGTTTACGTCCAGGTGGGAGGGACTCCCGCCTACTGGATGGTAGTTAACTGCCTAACTACCTTGTCTGAAAGTTCAACGGCCGTTTCCAGGTCCACTGTAAGTAATTCCTAATGTAAAGGACCGATGGTTTGTATATTGTGTAGGGACAATCATAGTTTTTTTATTTAAATAAAGTTAACACAAAGGAAATTTGTATTCAAAATATGTCTTTTTAGGTGTTTAAGTCTGTGGTATTTATAAAGGGCTCAGAAGTTGGCTCCAAGGTTGTCAGTGTTTAGGAACCATAACATACCAAATTAATTAAGAAAATAACTGTACTGTACTTGATGCAGTACATCAATAGGAAAATTATTTAATGCATTACTTCAAGAATATAAATGAAATTTTATGTATGATCTTCCATAGTTTTAGTTGAGTTATGTTTCTTTTTTTTTCAGATGGAGATCTTGGGACAGTTCAACCTAGGATTCATAATAACAAGATTTGGTTCTGATTTATTCATAGTTGACCAGCATGCTACTGATGAAAAATACAATTTTGAGACCCTGCAGCAAACTTGTGTCCTTCAAAATCAGAGACTTATAATTCCACAGTCGCTGGAGCTCACAGCTGTTAATGAGTCTATTTTGTTGGACAATATTGATATTTTTGAGAAAAATGGATTCATGTTCAAAATTGATGAAGAAAAGTGTGTGGGAAGAAGAGTCAGTCTTACATCAATGCCTTTCAGTCGAGGGTGGGAATTTGGCAAAGAAGACATAGATGAACTTATATTCATGTTGTCCGATTCTCCAGGTGTCATGTGCCGACCTTCTCGTGTGAGAGCCATGTTTGCATCCAGAGCTTGTCGTAAATCTGTAATGATAGGAACAGCCCTCTCGAATCAGCAAATGCGAAAACTTGTTGACCACATGGGAGAAATTGAACAGCCATGGAATTGTCCTCATGGCAGACCAACAATGAGACACTTGATTAATTTGGACATTATATCAGTAGCTGATGACAGCTGAACCAGATATTGAAGTTCTAATTGTTATTTTGATCAAACACTAATGAGACTTACTTGGTTTATTACCATAGTATGGTATGTTTTTAGATTCTTTGCCAGATTGAATCAAATCACTTTATATAATTTTTTATGTAATTTGAATTCTATTTTTTATATAAGCATAGTTTTACTATGGCAAAGTCATGTTAAATTTAAAACCAGAATTTAGTCATCTCATAAATTAAAAGTGAAATTTTCATCACCTTTGTATTGGTATTTCCATTGTTTCAAAGGATTTTAACATTTAGATCAAAAGGTAAGTTTTATTTTTGAAACTGTATGAATGTGTTTGATATGGGACCTCAGGAAATTGCTTAACAAGCCATGAAATTCATGCATTTACAGTAATAGCTTTCATTATCAACTGGAGCGAGTACAGCAATGAAAAAACAAAGACAGGAGTGCTTTATGCTATCCACCCATGTCATGCTGACTGAAGACAACAAGGTAAGTTGCTCTGGATTTATTGTCTCTTAAATGCTGAATATCAAGGTCCAACACCTGCTTTGGTATCTAGGTCAGAAAGGCAACATTTTGCACACTTTCTGTTTTGTTTTCTTCTGATCAACTCGTTGGGTCTTTTGTGTTCGGTGTATTTTACGAAAATATGGGTTTACTACAATTTATTTTTTAAATATAACTCAAGGAGACAAAAAATGTTACTTCTCTGACTCATTAGATTGGTTTTAAACTTTGAAATCACATTCTGTACTAACTATTATGTTACATGTGTCCCCTCCAAAGATAGTATTTAGTACAGAGTTGAATGAAGTAAATTTTAATGTTGATACTATGATAAGAAACTGATGTTTTTCAGTGTGGATTGAGAGACAGAAAATGCCATTACCTGGAAGTGCACCCATTTCATAGTTCAGCCATTATGTTGGGTTAAGCATATATATGAAACTCTTCTTCAAAGCATACATTAAACTATTCTTTAATAGGAATTCACAAGTCACTTGTTACTATTAACAGCCAATTTATGAGACTATGAAAATGAGCCTTCAGTATGAGTTCTGAAATTGAATAGTGTTCTATCAAAACTGCAGTATCGGCTGTTAGTTTAAAAACTCCATTTATGAGCCTTGTAAGAATGAGCAGATTACTTACATCCCAAAACCATTCAGTGGTAAGGAACTGATTATATGTATATATATTCTGTGTATATGAATCAAGACACTTAACCCAGATACTGAAGTTTGCTACAAAAAAGATATTTCTCCAAATTAACTGTTAAAATTTTTAATATATATTCCTTCCTGTCAGACTTTTAATTGTTGAGGCTCACTTCTCTGATTCAAGCAAGTACAGTACAGTACAGTAATGTTTTTTCTTCCAGTTAATATATTCGTCTATAGGATTTTTCCATTTTTGGAAGCCGTTAGTTTCCTAGGCAACCATCCTATTTAAAGTTCAAAGGAAAAAATGTGGCTTAGGGTACATGGGTATAAAACAGTTTTTTTTTTAAATGTAATTTGCATTCAAGTAAAGTACCATTTTAACATTTGTTCATTTTTAGGTTTGTAATTTATATGTTAGCCAAATCTTATGACAAATATATGCACCTATTTTGATAATTCATAATACTTTAAAAAATGTAATAAAAATGGCAAACTAGTATTTACTTTTTTGTATTTGAAAGCTTTTAAGTTTTCCTAGCAAATACTTACAAGACAACAAAGCATATGAATTGCTCTATGGACATTAAAATTAGCAAAACTGTCAGAGCTTACTACAGCAAAGTCACTTAATTTCTGTTTATTCCATGCTTACTTTTTGAGTTGCTTTTTGAAATTATAGTGAAGATTATTTCACCATTCTTCATGAAATTTAATGGATTTTCCATCGTAAATGCACCATAGGGGTTGAAGTCTTATATTTTATATTGGGGCTTATCTTTCTCTCCTCTTTGAAATTGGATTTTATTCATCTCATGATTTTGAATGTCCAAGTTCCTTTCCTTTTGCATACTTTCTAAATTCAAGCTACCATTTTGTCCCTTGTAATGGCCTGCTTCGAATACTACACACTTTACTGTAAAAATACTTTTTCAATATTCGCCTACCTACAATGAAGTCCACAACGGGTGGAATCATATGCCAAAATAACCACTAAATGTGCAAGACTATTCAAGGGGGACATATAAACCCTGAGAAAAACCACTTAATATTTAATACATAATCATCAGGCAGAAGTACCACCTGAACCTCGTAAATATACACATAATTGGAAAACAAAAATACCCTTACATATAATCAACAAAAACACACTTTTACCATTTATGAAGGAAAGCAACACATACTGAAAAGGGGGCCCAGAAAGTAGGAAGGGAACTAAAAGCACAGAATAGCCTAGCGACACACAAGCTAAAGTAAGTCTATAAATAAGGACATTTATCACACTGTGATCTCCTCAATACCACAATCTCCACATCTGGAGATAATGGGCCCAAAGACAATTGCACAGGGATGACCACAAGAGCTGTGCTATTGTCAAGCTGATGACCTCAACAGGTATGCAATTATCTTAACAAAAATCAGAGAGGTCCCCTAGGCAGCTTAACTAACCAAGGGCGATGATGGATGAAAAGCAAATCCTCCACGTGTAGCGAAGGGCAGCAAAATCAATGAGGCTTGCAAGATTCCACAAGGGCAGGTGCTCCCAAATCAATACCAATGGATCAAAGCAGCAGGAAATAATCCAAATGCCTTAAGATGATGGCTCAGAAAAACAGACTCTGCCCTCCACAAAAGAGCTTTCGAGCACCCCTCTTCACAGGGGAGAGACCAAGCGCCCAGCAACCATGTAAAAACAATGACAATTGGTAATACAAAAGTTAAATGAGCGAACAACTGAATAAGGAGGCGACAAGGGAAGTTACAAATTACTGCCTAAGCAGCTTAATAATAAAATTACAAAACACAATACTAAGGTATTATAATAAAGCAGAATGGCAACATACTGACACCTTGTAATGTAGAAGCACTTAAATTTCTTCAAGATCAACAAGTGCTGTAACTTTTTACTTATTACTTTTGGGTTCACATGAGAATCACTAAAAATGTGACATGTACCCTGCCAACTGAGTATGACCACGCACATTTCAGAAGTGCCATGTGAAGCACAGAAATTCAACCCTTCCATAGGGTCCACTTTTTTTCTTTTGTAGTGTTTGTTTTCGAGTCCCATAGGCCTAAGTTGTCCACTTAGACTAACCCAAGTTTCTGGCTGTAAATTTGGAAGGAATTGGGTTCTACACTGCTCAGTCTTTCCCACTTCAACCTTTCTTGATTTTAAAAAATCTTCATAATGTTTAATTTTTAAAAATGTTCTGTTTCTGGTAAATACCCCTTACTCTGGCATGGTGGTTTTATCTCCAACTGATTCACTTTTTCATGGAAGATCGACATTTCTAGAGAATTTCCCTTCTCCATGCCATTTAAAGAAATTTCCTTGATTGAACTATTACTATCATGGGTGAGCAATATAATTTCCATTGCTCTCAGAGGACTCTGACTTCCACAATGCTCATTTTCTTTAAGAATCATTAATGGCCTTCTGCCAACGTGAAGCTCTTCAGGCACATGAAGTTATTCGTATAATTTTTGACAAGTGTTAAGTTATAGATCATTCAGATGTATGACTGCTTCACATGTTCAAAGTAAAATTATAAGCATGAGCCTGCATGCCACTTACTACCTTTAACATTTAAGAAAATACAGGATTAGCAAAGCTATGATTAAGGAGTAGGAAAAAGTGAAAAATGGCAAAAAACATGTTAACTGCCAAATGTACCTTTGGTGGTACATTGTAAACAAGACTCAAAGGCCATATGTACCACTGGTGGTACAATTTTGGATTTTTATGATTTCTTAATTTTCATTTTATACAAGTATACTAAAGGGTTAGAAATACCATAAAATGCATTAAATCAAAGTTTAATAATTGAATTTTATAAAAGTAAAAAAATAAAAGCAACCTTCCTGAAATATTAAGGAAAAAATTTATGTCGTATTCATGATAATGTGATCATGTAAAAAATAAGCAAAAAGTACAGTATTTCAAAAATGTTTTGAATATCAATTTTTTATGGTCTGAAAATCATGAGTATGTCAATATGATATATTTTAGATACATCCTAGTAACATTAGAACTCATCTGAATGTAGCCCTTTGTTGGCCGAGTTGGTTGAGCTTCAGACTCATTCGATGGGCCGGAGTTCATTCCGCCCGGCTGATGAAGAGTTAGAGGAATTTATTTCTGGTGATAGAAATTCATTTCTCGCTATAATGGTTCGTTCACAATAAGCTGTAGGACCCATTGCTAAGTAACCAATTGGTTCTTAGCCACGTAAAATAAGTGTAATCCTTCGGGCCAGCCCTAGGAGAGCTGTTAATCAGCTCAGTGGTCTGGTAAAACTAAGCTATACTTTTTCACATTGACCACATACTGTCTGTACTCTCATGGAACCCAGATCGGTCCCAGGTTTTGGTTACAGGATCCTGCATTCTTACCCTGCAGCCTACAACAAGGGGTAGAAGCTCCCTGGTGCCAGTAAGTGGTGGGGTCTCCTCTTGGGACTCTGCCATTTGTAGCTCCCTCCTCTGGATTACCTCATCCCAGTGTCTCTCCACCTTGTAATGCTGTCTGGGCCTTGGCACTCCATCTCTGAGCTGCCAGCTGATGGTGAGCTGTGCTGGGGACTTGTCGAACCCCTTAGCGGGGTGTTGGGGTACTGAAGAACTGCTAGGGATGCCTTGTTGCAAGCGAGGCTGCCTCCTTTGCCTATGTTAGACCTGATGATCCTCATGGCAGTCATGACTGCTGCTTCAGCCCTTCCATTAGACTGGTGGTAATGGGCTGACGACAGGCGTACCATAACCCATTTTCTGAAGAATGATGTGGTCTCTCTGCTAATGAGGTTTGTGCCCCCTTCTGTTGAGATTAGCACTGGTGCTCCCCATCTTGTGAAGTGTGTCCTCAAAACTGAAATAATTCTTGATGACGTTGTGCCGTGTGGGAAGTGTGCCATATGGCCCTCCAACTGTAGCCTGTCCACCACCGTCAACTGGAATGGGTATTCTGGGGGGGTGGTGTGAGTACCAATGGATCAGCAGGTTATGATGGAGCTTGTATATCACACGAGGCACACCCATCCCTGTGGCTATGCAGGTTGCCTTCCATGCCTGGCCAGTAAATCGATTGCCTAGCCCTGCGAAGCATGGAGTCTACCCCCTGATGGCCTGTGTGAAGGCCTGTAATGACTTGATGGTGAAGTTCCTCTGGAATGAGCAGGCGTGGGCATCTTGGTCGTAAGTGTAGCCTATCAGGTCTTCTACCATAGATAACCTGTCCCTGAGTAGAACTGACATAGGCAGGCCACCTTCTGTACCTTCTGTAGGCGCCAGTCACTTGCTGCAACTTTAGCTGCCAGCAGATGGTACACGGGGTCTTTAGGGGCTGCTACTTTGACTCTCTCCTCATCAAGTTCAAGGCGTTCTTGCTCAAGGGCGGGGGCCAAAGCAGCGACAAGGATGGCAGTCATATCCTCTTCAAGTTCGGCGTCCTTGTCATCTGGTTCGCAACGGAGAGCAGGGAAGCATGATAAGAAGTCAACAGCACAATTCCTCTTCCCTGGTAGGTATCTCACCTGGAACTTGTATTGTAGGGTCTTCTCCTTGAGACGGAAGAATCTTGGGTTCAGTATGTCCTTCAGCTCTCTATCACCCAGGAGCTTGACCAGCAGGCGGTGTTTGGTCACGATCAGTAAGTTGGGCAGCCCAACAGGAGTAGCCTGGCCTTCTTGAGACACTATGTGACAGCTAAGGCCTCTCCCTCGACAGCAGTGTACCCAGTTTCAGCCTGCAACAAGTTCCGGCTCCCACATAGGGCTGATAAGCCACCCACCCTTGCAACAAAATGGGACATCGGCCGAGGCACAAGCACAGTACTGCTGCAGGATGACAAACCCGATCCCATCTCTGCTCCAGTCTGTTAGGGTTGCTGTAGGTCGGGACTTGTCATGGTATACCAGCCCAATGCACAGCCTGGTTCAATGCACGCAGAACCATGGCCACTATAGCATCCAAAGCCCCTTTTGGAGACATTAGCCCACTTTACATCACTATACCTGGCATCCAGCATACATGCAACTCTTGGGTGCACTGAAGTGTACTGTGTTGAACTGAATCTGCTGGTTGAAGCTTATGTAGCCTAAGCCACTGTGTCATGGACCGTTTCCAAGTCCTGAAGGAGACTGATGACATTTCCGAAGCACACTTTTCTGGTAACGGTGGAGCTGGGGCCACTCTGTAGATGCAAGCCACTTGCCATTGTAGTCAAACGGTTGTTAAGGGCTTGCAATGCACGTCAACTTCGGCAACTATACGTTGAAGAGCCAGTAATCTTGGCGCCACTCCAATAGTACTGTGGGAATCCTTGGAGGATCGTTGTGTCCTCCTTGCCGTGAAAGATGATCTCCTGGTGTAGACATGCTTATCCTTTATGGACCTACTCACTGCGCCATGTTGGAAGGGCAAGGAAACCCGTGGAACACTCCAGTGTTTTATTACACGTCTTCTCAGTACAGAGATGTGACTGCAAGTGAACTGCATGGCAACAGACATGACGTACACTCAACCATCCAACACTAACATAGTGGTTTATTTAATAGGTTTACTTTGGTTCTTGTCTATTGTACTGAGCTGTTTCGATTGCACTACTGGTGTTCTAAGTGTCACATTTTTCCTTGACATTATTGTATATAGATGATTTGAAACAGAGGTGAATAGGATTTAAAACTTACTCTATTCAAGGGAAGTAGTTGATACTTTTTTGTTATTTTTTAAAATGTTTTGTTGACATACAGTATAACTCCTTGTTTGTCCATTTTTCATGTCTAGGTTACAAAACTCTAGTAGGTCTTCTCATATAATTAAAGTAAATCCATAATACACTTTTAAAAATTTTTTTAAACTACCAGATTTTCATGAAATTCAAACTTCCTTTTGTAAAGCACATTATGCTTGTGAGAAATAACTCAGGTCAAAATTCTAAAGCCAGCATAGCTTGGCTCAAGCTCCACAAATGGAATTCATCACTTCTCAGGTTTGGCTGAATAAAGTCACTTAAGTTATCAACCAATCAAACCTTTTTTTAATCAAGGTCTTTTTGAACCAATTTTTTTTTAACCTCCATCCCGACCAGTGGAGCCCCAACAGCCTTTCCATAGGTCTTCGACCTATGGGCAAGTGGATGGGAGGTTCCAACAACCAGCTAATCAATTTTCCCTTTCAGGTGGTAAGCGTATTAGTCTATTTATTGAACTAAATATTTTACTAGACACACCAAATACTCGTAAACTAGAGGTACCAAGGAAACACAAAACATAATTAACCAGTACATTATTAATACAGTATACCAACATACATCGAGAAATTTCGCTCATGTAAACATTAACACCTAAATAAACTCAAGAGGCTCTCATTAACCGTGTGGTCCCGAAGAATTTACAACAACTAGCGATGCAAAGTAGCGGGTACACAATGCAAGCCTGATTTAAGTTCGGTAATTACCTGAAATTATGATAGGTCATCATCAAAAAGCATAATGAAAAACGTATGCTTTTAAACTGCCTATCACTACTCGCTGTAAACAAACTAATCACGTTGAAGCTGAATTATTAACTTTGTTAAATGGTTAATGGCTATCCTAGCACCAATGCACATTACAAGCGTAACACTTCCAAAGTGGTACAAGAACTGCTAACACAGTCAGTAGAGTACTACTATCCATTTCCGGGACCGCGAGTCATCGTTTTTCTCAAATATCTTTCAAACTAATCATTTGATCGAAATGGTACTTTGACACAGTGTACAAGACAACTGCTAATTTTTGGTAATATAGTGCATTGTCAAATGGTTTTAGTTAAGGCGTTTACCCTTGACTTGCATCTTGTTGCCAAACATCGCCAAACTATGCATTTGAACATCCTTTATCCCCATCCTGTCCCCCACTCTTCCTTCCCTCAGCTCACTTTCCTGGCCTCCCCATCTCCGGTCCCCCCCTTTCCTACCTATAGGGGATAGTGGCCGTTCAATTGCAGTTTAGTCCTGCTGAAGCATGCGACTTTGCCTTTAAAAGTCAAGAGTAAATGCCTTGACTAACACCATTTGACAATGCACTATACTACCAAAAATTAGCAGAAGGTGTCTTGTACGCTATGTCAAAGTACCAGTTCAATCAAATAATTAGTTTGAAAAATATTTGAGAAAAACGATGACTCGTAGTCCCTGATATGGATAGTAGATGACAAGACATGTAAATTTCGATGTTTACTTAATTTCAAGGCTAGCAAGACCTTTCTTAAGAATCAATTCAATAAGGGCTGTAATTTACCAAGGGCTTAGCCAGTGACCCACTTTCAGGTTGACCCTTACCAGCAATGAATTCCAGAGCGGCACATAGGTACACTACGAGGTTATGTTTGGACTCTGGATCATGACTCATGCCAAGACGATGATTAGCATTGTAGAACTACTTCGAACAGACGGCGCAAGGTAAACACTGCAGCACACTCTCCAGGAATAAGGTTACACCACCACAATCATTGCTGGTACATCAGGCTTCTAAAAATGTATGAGAAAATCAGCTCCTTCCAGGTCCTCCTGGTAGAAAGAAGGATTAAAAAACTCCTACAGGTGGTTTGAGTCCGAGTCTAAGACAACTGGCTGCCGGACCGCTGCTGCTCACACTGTCTTAACTGAAGTATACACATTTTTTCCGGCTAAGCTATGGATAACAGGTGCAAGGGTCTATTTGAAAATGGGTCGTGGGGTAATTATACAAGTGACAAGTACTTAACAAATTCAGCAATTTACATATCTTATGTCTTTAACATATAAAATAGATAATTCTAATAACCATAATGCCCTCTTAACTTCCCAAATTCTTTGAATTCTACATATATATAAAAGATATATTAATGCTTCAGATACTAAAATAATAATTTTCCTTTAGTCCACCACCAGTGATGCAATTTTTTCTTAAAAACAAAAGTTGCATCTTTAAAAAAATGCTAATACTTCACTCACTCAAAATCTTCGTGTTTTCTGCTCACTAACTATAGCAGCCTTAGCTAAAGGGCAAGATGAATCATCCTTAGTCCCTGAAATTTCTTGATCTTCTGATCTTTCCAGAAAAAGAATCAATGTGGTAACATGTCTTTGACAACTTCTCTGGAGGCACCCTTTAGTATCAATGCTCCTGTAACCTCACTGTTACTATTGAATACTAGTTCTTTTACCAAACCCGCAGGATAATTGTTAGGTTTTGTGTGTACCTCTTTTAGTAGGACAACATCACCAATTTTAATACTCTTCTGTGAAACAGGTTTGTATCTATCCTTTATATCAACAGCTTGGTTAATAACTGTACCCAGAAATTGGAATGATAATTAGATATAAGATTATTTCTGGCTTTCCTTAATTTCATATACTCATCTTTGACCTGTTGGGGATTTACACAAGGTTGCCAGTCAGGATCCTCATCAGGTATGCCCTGTCATTCTGGAATAAGATTAAGAGAAGTCAGTTCATAGCCCTTGACCATCTTTTCAGGTGTAATTTGTTCAAGTACAAAGTCTAAATCTCCTTCTCTAAGGGATTCCCTAAAGGCTATTGGTCGCCTATTAACAAGGTGAACAGTGTGACAAACAATAAATTCAAAATCTTCATAGGATAAAACAAGGATTTTTTATGCTCCCAAACAACAATCTCTTAACCAATTTGACACAAACTTCAACAGATCCAACCTTATTGCATCCTTTAAAGTATTGCTGAAACTGGATAGGGCGAACACTATTCTCTTCAAAATATAACTGAGTTGCATGATCACTGAAAAGGTTCTGCATCACATTAGCCCTAGCTATAAGTTGTGTCCCCGTATCACTAATACATAATTCAGGGATTCCATAATCAAAACAATGCAGCTGGAAGGAGCGCAGAAATTCCTTTACACTAAGATCATTGCAGATTTTAAGATTCACAGCCCTGAAGCACAAGCAATGCATAATAACCAAACTTTTTTAGTTTCATTGCTCTTCCTGACATTGAAAGGACCTATATGATCAATAAACATATTTAAAAATGATTCGGATGGGGCAACCTTCTGAAATCGGTGTAGGTCACTCTGAAAAATGGCCACATAGTCTGGCCCGTACGCGCCAAATCAGTCTCCTGACGCAACTTCCCATTTTGTATGATATGTTCATGTCTATGCTTCTAATTGTCATAGAAACGTGATTTTGGTGTCTGAATATATGATTTCAGGGTCAAGGAGACTCTAAATCAATTTCAATACTACTGGTGGGTGTACGATATTGTCATGGGTGGGAAATTTCTGAAAATTGTCATTGACATGAAGAATGTATTGCAACATTATTATTTTTTTAACAGCTGTTTTCTTCAAGTCTCTCCACTTCATTTATCCATTATTACTATAATAATAGTTATTATGTACTGTCTAATGCTTCACTTTTTTTTTTCAGAAGTACTCAAGGAATGCGAATCATGATGGGTCCTGCAGCAAATATCGAAAAGTTGGATGTAGTGCCTAGTGTACTGACAGACTTTTCTAAATGTATACTATATCAGAAAACCAGTACAGTTAAAGGCACACTACAGAATGTTAGAACTCCAGGGACTCTTGTAAATGCGATGTCCAAAAGGCAAGATTCTGTTGCTCTGAGGCTCAGTAGAGAAATATCTTTGAGAAACTGATGAAATGGCATGGTGGCTGCAGAAGATGGTACACCTTGCAGGAAAGTTGTGACCTGGCAGAGGAAAGACGTAGGCAGTCATCATGTGAAAGGTCAAATAAAGAATCACGTTCTTCATCCAGTGATTCTAAGCAGAAGTTTCTTAGGTCACTTATATCTGCTTTCAACTATTTAAGCGAATGTTATATGGGAAAGTAAATTTACAGTTCGCAACAAAGCTAGCAAAGCTATGACTGGAACAAGAAAGCAACAGAACTGGGTGACAGAAAGATGCTGTCAAGGATTCAAGCATTTAAAGACTCAGAGGTTAACCTAGTGGCACTAAACATACAGTATCACAAGAAATGTATGAATGCTTATATGGCGAGACGATTCACAAAGCAAAAGACTTCTTCATCAGGCAGATTAATAAATGATGAATTTATGTCATCAAATGAACTCCAACAAACATTGATCAAACAAAAGAGTGTCCTAGTGCTTTAATCTATTCGAGATAGGTGCAGACGCTTCCTGACGAAAAGGGAATAATTGGTGCATATGTCTACACATGATTGCAGGTGAGAAAGAAGCTGGAAACTCATTTTGGAGATAAGCTCTCATTCTGGTCATCAGACAATCAATGTTCTCATCAAATATCACGGCTGCACCCGCCCTGAGGTCATAGAAATGACTGGGCAGACAATAGATAGAACAAATGAGGAAACTCTCCAGCAGGCAGCTCAGATTTTACATAAAGTATCCAAACTTTGTAAGCAGTCACATTTAGAGAACGGCAACACTACAGTCAACACAACTGAAGCAGCAGCATTTGAGATGGTACCCAAAGATATGATTTTGTGTGACCACTCTGTTAACAGGCGCCAAATACAAAGAGGACGAAGGCATCAAAAACATGTCACAAGAAACCAAATCCAAGTTATTGAACATGTGTCAACAAATGTTCTATGGAATTAGCAAAATACCAACTCCACTTGTCCTTGGCACTGCATCCTACATGTACAATGAAACTCGCAGCAAGAGTTTAATCAAATTAATGAACCATATGAACAATAGTGTGAGCTAAGATATATTTCAGAGGTTTCTCACAACTCTGTGAACAAGTGATGGCATCCGAGCATGAAGATGGGGTCTTTGTTCCACCTGCTGTACGAGGATGTAAGTTCATCCACTTTGCTATGGACAATGCAGATTGGCATGAATGTACCCCAGATGGATCAACCTTCCATTGTATGACCACCAATGTGTTGGGTATGACTTGATAACTGACACTGATGCCATCTCTTCTGAATATGATCAAATAACAAGAGCATCTTTAACAAGAAAAGTTGGCGAGATTTTTAGTGTCAACCAAAAATGTATGGTGACAATTCATAACTGGCAATCATAATCATAAAATAGTCAAGTTATTAAATAGGACTTTAATTTTTCAAAAGATCTGATGAACCTAGCCAAGGGTCAAACTGCATCTCCTGAGTGTGTACATGATCTGTGCAATATCAAGAGGCTTGGGAAAGATGCACTAAATGCCTGCCTGAATAACCATGGTGAGAAAGTAAAAGAAGATCAAATTACACAAGTTTGAAACCAAGCATGCCAGAGGTAAGAAACGAGAGCAGAAGTACCCGAGGATTAAAGAAGTATCGCTTCTTAAGAGAATTTTCCAGTTAAAATCTTCAGGGATTGATGTCAACTTAGAAGAAACAATTGGATTATATGAATGTTCTGTTATCCCTCCTCCGCTTTTTGAGGATAGCAACATGCAGAAGACAAAGCTGTGTGGCTCAATGCAATTCTTCATGAAACTCAAATCCAAGCACAAGATGAACTGTCAGAAGCTGATGAACCACATTGCTTGATTGTTGATGCTATGTACTTCTTACAGAGATATGCATTCATCGAAGGTGAAACATTTCAGCAGTACCAAGACAGGCTATTGAGAAAGCTGATGAAACTGCTGCCTCCACAGTGTAATAGCATACACTTCCCTGATGACATATATAACTATTTGTTATCCACTAAAGATTGTGAACGACAAAGATGACAAAATATTGGAAAACCACAAAAGGAGTATGAAATTGCAGGTGCAGGGCATGCACCTTCCTACAAGGAATTTATGTCATCAGAAAAAATAAAGCAAAACTACTGACTTACATATGTGAACAGTGGGAATAGTCTCCCATAACCCACAATTCACATATTCCTCTGTACATATCTGGAGGTTTCACTGATGAGCTAAAAAGCATTCGGGTCAGTTCCGATGTTTGTGTGGTAGTTCCACTTCTCAGCTCAACACAGGAAGAATGTGACGCACAAATAGCCCTACATGCTACATTCAGTGCTGTACACTTAGGAGTCAAAAGAGTAGTTGTGTATGGCACTGATACTGACATCATGAGATCCTTCTCAATTACTCAAACACACTATTGAGGGATGTTCAGCTGTGGATTCAAAAGGCAGATAATTGTTGGATACCTGTTCACGAAGTTGCTGCTGTACTAGGGACAGACGACTGTAAGCTTCAACCTTTCCTCTCCGCCTTCTCTGGTAAGGATGATTCCTGCAGTCTCTTCAGCATAGGAAAATCAAAGATGCTTCATGTTCGACATAGACTTAACACTCAAGTATTGGCTTAGTATGGAGAAAATGGAATAACTGAAATAACAGATGATATTCAAAATGCAGCTCGAAAGCTTTTAACGACTTGCTTACACCCAAGATGTACAAATTGAATCGTTGGCTGCACAGCAAGCTCACCTCTTCCTCAGTGGAGGATGTAACCAAGATATGAGGTCCTTGCCACAAACAGAGGATGCGTTTCAACTTCACCTAGAGCGCAGCTTGCTTCCGACAGTAGTGCAGAAAAGAAGTCATGTTCTAGTTCCCAATCTCCCTAATGTGCTGACGTATGGCAGGAAAGTAGAAGATGAACGACTTAAGCCCTTACCAATGCTTCTGCCATCGTATTCTGAGGCCACTGATAAGTTCAACAGCTGCAAATACATCAAGAGTCAGCATAAGAAGAATTGTTTCTGCCCAAAGCAAAAGTATCTTGCTGGGCAGCGTGTCGATGTGACGGGAAAACTGAAAAATGTTACTGTGTACAGACATTAACATTACGTGATATTCAAGAGGAAGATTCAGATGAAAATAATGCTGATTTATAAAAATGCATATTCTAATTTGTACGATTCTGAAAATACAGCAATATGTTTTAGCGATGATATAATGTTGCATAGGCCCATAGTATTAAAACATTAATTTTAATCAGTGATTTTGGCCATTATCATAATTTTACTTTAAATCAATGTTCCCAGGTGTCACAAGTGTATAATATTATCATACAAGATTAAATGTCTTAAATGAAAAAAATATATATATTCATTACCTGCTTAGTAATCTGGAATCAGACGATTTGCTTGGTATGAAAAAGTTCTTACTACCCAATAAATATTTCATTAATGCAGACAACGTAAACATAACATCACCTTAGCATCAAACATATAAACAGTTTCATCCATCTTTTACTTAAATGTGCATATGACAATAAATAAATAAATAAATAATCAATGTATGGGACTAGGAAAAAGTGCAACACGTAGCAATTTAAACATTTGCCAGGAGGCCATCCTTGATTCTGTGAAAGTGGGCTATCCAATCGTTATGAAATTAGTGCCATACAATTCCCTGGCCCTGAAAACTTAATATTTAGACACGAAAATCATGTTTCTATGTCAATTACAAGCACATATGTGAACATATGTTGCGTCTGGAGACTGATTGGGCACAGTGCCTACGTACCCGAATATATGGCCATGTTTCAGAGTGACCTATACTTATTTCAGAAGGTTGCACTCTTGAATCTTATTCTACTAGGATTGAACTTTCATAATCAACAGTGAAACTTTTTACAGCATAAAATTGCAATTTTGCCCTAAATCAGCTATGGGCCCCCCTGACTAATATGAATTCTGACTTATGATTAGCTTTGTCAGAACAGTCTCTTGGCAGTACAATAGGGAAACCATTATTAGTATCAAACCATTTCCTAAACTTACCTTTAACCCTAAGAATGCCGTTTTCATCCATAAAATTAATGCCGTTTTCATCCATAAAATTATTAAGATGAGTAATGAAGCTAGGAATGGCCTTAAGATTACAACGATTCATACTCAAAGTAAGTAAAGATATTTAGAAAGACCTTCTTTGCTCAGTTGAAATAACTCTTTTACTTGCTTCCGCAAGGAGATTAGGGTTACTATGAGATGAATGCTTTATAAACTATACCTGCCTTAGACTTCCAGTTTCTTATGCCTACTAGTATTCTGCGACAAACCAAAACCAACTTACGAAAGCTGGAATATTTCCAGTGATCAACAACATATCCAGGAGTTCCTCTTTGAGAATATAAAAGGTTGTTTTAGCAAGCTCTGTTACCAAAGGTGTACTAAAACTGGAGAGGCACTTGGAGTCTGCAACTGTCATGGAATATGAAATAATAAAGGATGTCCTATTCTCCACAACGAAAGTCATCTGACTTCATATCAGGACCAGCGAGAAAATTAGTTTTAGACAACTGCTTATGGGAGAGGCACCTGGTAAAACAGTCTGCGGATTGTTCTTTCCTGAACTGAAACAAAACCTTATTGGAAATTGTGGACAAAACTTATGAATATTCCCAATTCTATCCATTACAAAAGCTGAACATTTTTGCATTTTATCCAGTTTCTGGGATGAAGCATTAAGCCAGTGCAGTGCACACAGAGAATCAGTATAGAGAACCATTTCCGCAATATTAATAGGTTTCATGCATGAAGGTCCTAAGAGAGATCTCTGCAGTTCCCTAAGTGTTTCAACACTCAAAACGATGGCAATAAACTCTAACGAAGGAATTGACTTATTCTCCAACTGAGTGTTAACCATACAGTTCTTAGCTTGAACAAAACTCACCTTACCTGATCCCATGTGTTACAAAATATTCACTGTACCATATAAGTCGTGACTAGCATCAGTTTAAGCCACAATCTTATGTCTACCATCCCTTGGTCAGACATACCTACCTATCTTAATGGGAGGAGAAGCAATATCCTCTTTGCATATATTACACCATTCACGTTGAAGCTCTGATGGCAACAATGCATCCCAACCTAGGCTTTATGCCTGTGCATAAACAAACGGCTTCTGTTTAAAATGATTATGTTCACGCTATATACGTCAAACTGGGAAGCAACTGTACCCAAAACAGCATGGTTGTGGTTGCCTTGCCATCAAGACAAATTGCCCTTGATATATTTCATCTCTCATTCTGTCCCATGTTAAACCAAATAACTTGGTATCAAGGGTCTGAGTTTTCATGTCTTCATATATCTTACTTGGTGATTAGCTGTTGGACCTCGAACTTGTAAGACTCGGCAGTTTAAAATGTAATTGCACCATTATCCATGTAAATCAAGGCATACATTAACTGTTTTAACTCTGCCAAATCATTACCCTTTCTTCTTTAAACAATAAAATATATAAAGAAATCACTAACAAAAATGGGATACAACGCAACCCAAAACTCAGCCGAATACTGCAGTAAGCAATAACAGAAAAGTCACCAGCTTTGACATTTCTATACCAAGGAAACAGCAGCTTTGACTGACCAGATTCACTTACGAAAGCATATTGAATGCTTTTTTCAAGTCGTATGTAAGCAATTTCTGACCGAACCTTAAATGAAGAAAAGCACAGGAGAGGTTTTGGTTCAGTGAGGGATCTGGATGCATACACTGGTTGTGAGAGAGGCTTAGTTTCTTATTTTTCTCATTCTCTCTCCAACTGGCTAAGAAGACCACCCGACACTTAGTGGTCTCCCTTTCAGGCTTAAAATTCCCATGTGGGGAAGGAAAGCTTAATCTCGGTGCATGGCCTTATATTGTTCAAGATCATGAATAGGCTTTAATATACCAGGTGCTACCTGATCATTAATAGTTTGATCCATTAAATGTAAATAACACAATTTTTCGGCTTCCTAAAATTGGACTTCAAAATTACCTCTGCTAAATTTTCATTTTTTGAGAGTAAGTGCGACACCTCACCATTCCACAGTAAAGGAACTCTAATCCTACCATTAACCTCTCGGGATATATAAGCTTTCCCTTATTCAAAACAAAAATTGCAGCTACTTTTCAAAGTACCGTAATGAAGGTCGTGAACCTCTTCAAGAGTAGGGATGACAAAATCCACGACAAAAAATGAGTAGTGTGAACATTAACAGAAGACTCCATGCCGCTAAGTGAACAAGGAATGCTAGCACTAATCGGAATGGAAGGCTGTGACAAAAAAGGTATATTATCAATCAATTTATATACAGTTCCAGACATTTCCATCAGGTCCACTTTCCCCAGAAGGGTTTTTGGCAGGATGTGTGTTGGTAGCCCTGACTGGGGACTGAAGGTGTGCGGCCACTTTTGCCTACCAACTTAACAAGATAGAGGGACCGATTCCATACCAACTGAATAGCAGTGGATTATGCCTAGTGTAAGCAGGGCATTATTTATAGATACAAGCGCCTCAATTAATTTTATAAACTATGGGTTGTTCTGATATATGTTTTCGGATCGTTCTGTGAGGCCTGCTAAAGAGACGGTATGTGATGTTCAAGCAAATAGGTTATGAGTTCTGGGTTACGTAGACGTGTGTTTACCTCTTAGGCGTAGAACTTTTACAGAACCATTTTTGGTTATACGAGGGGCTGCTTTGGGGAATACATTGTTAAATCTGGGTCATCCAGCATGCTGGAGACACAAAATCTCGGTTCGTACAGGGGTATGTGGTACAACTGTTGGAGTACCTGGAGTTTTTGTACCTTATGAGGGGATGGATATAAGTAGAGTGGATGATGATAATGGATCGGGTGTCCATGAGAATTTGTATGTGGATTCTGAACATGTTTCTGTGGGCAGGAAGTGTTATAAGGGGTTTTATCGGATGATGTGGTTCTTGGTCCTGGTACTGTTTCTATGGTGAAAGTTTGAGCGAAAGGTGTGCATAAACCCAGACAGGTGTATGTGGATGAGTGTAGCGGAAAGCTGAAGGGGGTAGCGTGTACGGGTTCTATAAGCAACGTATCGAGTTCAGGGGATACTTGGGTGGAGTTGCCATGCTGTAATGATTTAGTTCTGGCTACTGGTTTTTGTGTTATGCCACCACGTCAGTACACCTCACGCGGTACTTGAGGTTCTTTGGCAGCGTGCCCTTTAGCCCCTAGCTGCAACTCCTTTCGTTTCTTTTACTGTACCGCCATTCATATTCCCTTCTTCCAAAGTACTTTCCACCCTCTCCTAACAGTTAATTCATAGTGCAACTATGAGGTTTACCTCCTGTTATAACTTTCCGTTTCAACGCTGAATGACCTTATAGGTCCCAGCACTTGGCCTTTGGGCCTAAATTCTGTATTCTATTCTGTTCATATCCTTCCTTCCAGCTTACTTTCCAACCTCTCCTAACAGCTGTTTCATAGTGCAACTGCTTTGAGGTTTTCATCCTGTTACATCTTTCTAGCCTTCTCACTGTCAATCTCCCTTTCAGCGCTGAACGACCTCATCGATCCCAGCGCTTAGCCTTTGTCCTAAGTTCTATCTTCCTTTAAACCTTCTGCAATTTCCTCGTTGGTTGTCGTAGTAGAGCAATTGCAATGTCCAGCTAAACTTCAGACTGCAAGCAGGTTATAAAGGGCATCTTCCTTCAAATTTTAAGGAAAAAGAAAGAAAATGAAATACGGGGTTAACTAATCGTCACCCGCCCTAGACCAGCCAACCGCAACAGTCTAGCTTGAGGGGAAGAGATTGCATCTGCAATTTGCAAAGTATCTGCAGTCAGCTCGCCACTCTTACAAATATCAACTATTAATGGATATATTCTCTTACCTGAGAGGTGTCTGCATTCAACATAAGGTCAATATTTATAACATGAAAGGAAGGTATTTCTAAATTAGCTTAACTGAGGCTTTTAGGGAAAATCAATGTCTAACTTAAGGGGAGCGCTGACTCCATAAGGCGCCATTATAAATTAAGTGCTTATAGCTTCCTTATGTATGAAGGGATTTGCTTCAAATTTTTACCACTTAATCTTCAACTAATAATGAAAATTTGCTACTTGGGAAATTTAGAAATTCGACTTCTAAGTTAATTTTTTTTGCATTTGGCAAAAAGATTTCCAAACTTTTCAAAAATAATATGCAAAAAAAATTTTCAATTTAAAATAAATTTCCCTTGTACGAAATCAAGATATATAGTTATACTACACTCTGTAAAAGTTTGGTTGAATTTGGTTCAGTCTTCTTGGAGTTATAAGCTTTTATTTTTGAAAAACTAAGTTTTGAGAAAACAGCAAAAAAAAAAAAAAAATTTATGATTATTTAGTAATAAACTATAACAGTTAGGAGGTTGATTTTTGCACAACAACCATTTTGTCATAAGAAATATGCCGTGAAATTTTCAATATAATCAAATGAATAGAAATGTGCTCTCCCTTGATTTATATGTTACCTAACAGTTGCATATACACACATATACATTGATATATATATATATATATATATATATATATATATATATATATATATATATATATATATATATATATATATATATATATATATATACACATATACATATATATATATTATATATATATACATATATACACATTATATATATGTATATGTATATATGTATGTATGTATGTGTATATATATATATATATATATATATATATATATATATATATATATATATATACATATACATATAATTATATATATTACATATATACACAGTATATATAAATAAATATATATATACACACATTTATATATATATATATATATATATATATATATATATATATATATATATATATATATATATATATATATATATATATATATATATATATATATATATATATATATATATATATATATATATATATGATAAAAAGGCCCATAAAACACTATTTGAACTTTGCAACCATATATTTTGAGTACTTTCTTCTGTGCCCATGTTCACTGGTAAAATATGGACACATGATGTGTTACAAGAGTATATATACACACCTAAGAATATGTAAGTGTGGCAGCAGGCACGTGCAGAGGGGGTTGCTAGGGTGCTCGAGCCCCTGCCCCTTTTCAACAAATGTATTGAAAAGTGCCCTTTTTGTGTCAATAATAATTATAATAATAATAATCCCGGATCTGGACTGGAAATACCAGCCTATCAGAAGGCTGTGTTGAGTAAAAAAAAAAAAAAAAAAAAAATAATAATAATAATAATAATAAAAAACAAGAGCTTAAAGAGAGTCATAGACCATGAGAATGGCCAGTGTGGGCCAGTGGCTATCTGATCTTTTGTTGCTAGCAATTGAAAAGGATATCAAAATCAACAACAGTGAAGTTATCAACATATTCAAAGAAATGGCACACAGGAGGGTTCTCTTATAAATATAAAATGATAAGTCTGGTTAGCAACCTACTGTATTAATCATACTGATTGATCATTTTCTTTTTGTTATTTATTTGTAAATAATATATAATTTTTCTTTAAATATATTCCCAAGCTCTATTGCTGCAGGTAGTCAGTGCGGTATATTGCATGTTCATCTAAGGCATTAGCCTACTTGTACCTATGATAATCAGTCATGTTTATTGTTTTCTTGAATTATTAATGCCTAGTTTAAATAAAGTTGAGAGAATATTGAGAAGTTGTATGTATATTTTGCCTCATTCATTATTATATTTTGCCCTTTTTTCACTTGAGCACCTGCCCTGTAAAAGTTCTCTGCACGTCCCTGTGTGGCAGTATATATACTCTTGTAACACATCATCTCCCCATATTTTACCAGTGAACAGGGGCACAGAAGGAACTGCTTGATATATATGGCTGCAAAATTCAAATAGTGTTTTACGGGCCTTTTATATATTCACATTATGCTGTTGTATTACAGTAAAAGATATATATATGCTATCAATATGACGTTTTCTCCATAACCTATAAAAATAGTATCTGCTACCTATCAAAAATAGTAGGCTATATGCTATCACTGAGAAATTTTTTTGTAATAAATTTTATAGAAACAAACGCCCTAATGAGGTTAGGCCAGGACACGGTAGTCTAGGAAAGGTGTGTTCTCATCGTTGTACACTCACCCTAAAGTTTTCCTCAAAAGTATAAAAATATATGCTATATATATAAATTTTCTACATGACCTATATACGCTACCACTATAAATGTTTTCCGTTCAGATATTGGAGAGACAAACAAACAAACAAACAACTGAGAGGATAAAGTAAACAAACACTGAACAACTAACCCCACACAAGTCACGAGTCTGACGACGACTCCCTGCAGTAAAATCAAGCTTTGTGGTCTTTTATAATTATATATTATCGAAAATATTGTAATCACTAATTAGAATGCCACTGATTTGAATGACACTAATACAGGAAAACAAATCCCTTACTTAGATATGGTCCCAGCAGGCGTCCAGACAATTCCCTTTGCTTGGTCCCTCTCTTGGAACAAACTTTCGAGACTCAATCGTTCAAATTTCTCCCTCAGAAGGATGGTGCTTTTCTTGCTTGTGGCGATGGAATTGCGTGAAAGCACTGCACAGTAATAAAAAAAAAAAAAAAACCGAAAAGGAAATGCGTCACAGAACAATGGGATATCACTCGAAACAGAAAGAGTTACTACACAGAAATGAGGTGGTGTATTGTTTGGAACTGTTACCTACTTATATAATTTCATATTTCCGAAAATACGCAGTAAAAATATGTCAGGAAGCATAAAATATTATTTTTACTCTAGCTGGCATGGTACATCTGTGATAACGAGTTCAGAATATTGAGATACATAGAGATATATTTACTTTTTTTTATATATTTTTCTAGAGAACGAAAGCTCTTATCGTAGAAAATGGGTAGTTTTAGTAGGATACTGAAGTATATTTCTCGCTTTCCACTATCCAGAATTGGCAAGTCATACAGACATTGTACGACAATTTGTAGCTCAGTGTCATTCACAAGGCGATATCGAGCTACATAGATACATATTTACTCTGATATTATAGTTCTTGAGAGAGAGAGAGAGAGTTTTATAGTAGATAATGTGTATTTTAGTAGGAAAGTATATTTCTCACTTCCACCTAAAAAGTCACACAGAAAGTTTGCGACAATTTTTCGTTCAGTGCCGCACAAATGCCGGTAAATGCGGTGAACAAAAATGTAAAAAAAAAACCTTTAATTTTTTTTAGCAATAATATTTCAGGACATGTTTATTTAGACATATACCAGTCCAAAACTGTAAAAAACTAAAAATCGATAATTTCTCGAAATTCGGCGATCGGCGCGCCCTTTATTGGTTATAACTGCATAAAATCAGTAGAGAAACACAAGGCAGCTCTAAGCAATGGCTCCTTGTTTACGTCAACTGAAAAAACAAGGGTGCCACAAACATCCAGATTATACTCTGAAGGAATCTCTTAAAAGATGATCATTAACATATACTGGCACTGAGGATTATGTTACATAAACAGATAAAGTGCCACAATTATATAGCTTATATCCTGAGGAAATCTCAAAGTTGATTGATGAAAGGGGAGGCACCGTGGGACAGTAGGGTGACACAGCAGTACATACACCTGTTCTTAATTCCTGGGACAAGGAGTCTTGAATGCGGAGCCAGTTGGAATCTTCGTCAATAGGGACATCAACGTCTGGAACTAATGTGACACTAGTTGGGTAGAC